>NW_022685977.1:0-1217 GCF_011630105.1 Anneissia japonica
TACATACATTAGGCCTGTGTGGTTGTACATACATGCTCATACTGCTTGTGTACTTAGGCGGGACACTTTGTCTACGTTTTTTTAACAAAAAAAATGCCTTTACATCCAAGGCGCTATATAAAATACATTTAAACAATATGAATAATACAGATTTTGCGATATTGCTCGTAAGGTATTGTAGTTAAATAAAACTAGCATGTCGATCTACTTCTGTTACTACCGGACTTGCAGACACAGGCAACTGTGACGCTCACATTGGCGGCTTCGTACTCGACCATTCCGTTTGTACAACTTCTTTCATATAGAACGGGAACCGGATATTTGACCTAAAAACGAAATTGTTTTAAAAATAAGTGGACGATATTGTTTTTGTTTTTTTAATAAAGGCGATCAACTGTGGTTTTCGTTGAAACAAATTCCATTGTATATTCGCTAATTTTACAACAGGATATGTTAGGCTATTTATACCCCTATTGAAAATGATATTTTTTAGCATCGATGCGTCTTTATAGTCACAAAAAATGAATAGAGTATTCTTGCCTTGTCTTTCAATGGTCAACTCATCATGGAATAAAGCAAACAGGGCCACAAGTTATGCGCATACTGAAAGTGCCGAAATTCTGATTTTAATGCAATATCTATTGTTAGCTGGTGGCATTCCGTCTAACGAATCAGCTTTCATTTTGGTGTTTGACATATTAGATCTGATTGAATTGAATTGGTTGGGATTCATAGTTATCAAAATATTAGCATGATCCCTTTTCATCTGTTTGATCTCTATTCTATAAATTTGGTATCCTGGTTGCTGATGAAAGACCTTTTGTGTTTCGTGTGATATCTAGTACTTAATTTCCTTTTATTTATTGGACTTGTAGCAATCCCTTGACAAGAAAAACATACACAGAGAAGATAGGCTTACTCCAGATCAATTGTCTCATTATGAAAAAATATATTGTTTGGTTTACCATCTGCAATGTTCAACCACGCCCCACTTTTTGAGGTCGTGTATCAGTAGTTCAGGGCGTGTATCAGTAGTTTTGGTTGGATTGGATCTACAACATAAAATCATAATTCTGTGGCCTAGTTGTATGACACTCTCCTTGACAGCAGGAGATGGCAGATTAGGTTTCCACAAGTGGAACCTTTTGAATAATGTAAATATATAAATATGTTCGATACGACCTTTACATTATAACACATATGTATATATACAGCGG
>NW_022685978.1:0-608 GCF_011630105.1 Anneissia japonica
GTATATGATATTTTTTAAGTTGGCTATTGCCATTCCATTGGTTATTTACTGGCAGTCTGACAAACCAAAACCAGAAGCCTGCTTTGTTTATTTATAAACAAGACTTATTATTGGTTTCAGATAATTGGGAACTATCACCAGAATTCAAAAATATTGGTTTTGGAAAGTGGGAGTTGTTCATACCTCCAGGAGAAGATGGAAGCGTTCCTATACCTCACAATAGTGTATACAAGGTAAGACTTTGTAATTGCATTAGCTCAGGTGAACTAAGTTGGTTACAGCATTCCAACCAGTTATCAGACTTTTTGAGATGTGAAGATTTTTATGCATTATGTTTTGAATTTTTAAAAAAATATACGATTTGATGCTCATATTTTATTTAATTTTTTTATTCAACTGTATTTACCAAGGGCAACCCAAACTGCGATATGCTGGCAATCATGGGCCCTCACGTAAAGAGACATAACAAAGGAAGATTTTGTCAGTTTGTTTTCCTTATAATTTCTTAAAATTTGTCATTTCCAGCTTGTTATCAAAACAACAAATGGGCAGTTTATTGATAGAATATGTCCTTGGGCTACTTACGTGGTGCAAAATCCAGAAAACAT
>NW_022685979.1:0-762 GCF_011630105.1 Anneissia japonica
AATTGAATTTTGTGTCTCTTCGTGAAAACGGTGGCGATATGATCACCCCTGACCAAACGTTTTTTAAATCTCAAGCAAGCAGGCCTAGGCTAGCCTGGCTTAGAGGGGAGAGGGGCCTAGAGTAGGCCTAACCCAGCAGGTCATCTAGGCCTAGGGCCTAGCCATTGATTGAATAATTTCTTTTTTTCGCACGTCTACTATCACCAGCCTGGGCCTAGCCTACTGTAGGGGAGGGGGGGGGGGGGCTAGCTAACTAAGCCTACCTCCTGTACTATGGATAAGTGAAGCTAGGACCGGCTAGGGCCTAGCTTAGTCTAGAGTAATGTTTACTTAACTTAAGCCTGGACCCCTTTCGAGTAAACTTTCTAGTTGATCTTCAATCCAAGTTTTCCAATATTTACCAACAAGCCATGTATTCTTCTTTTGACTACGCATAGGCGTCAATTAGACTTGCCACAAGTCTCTTATTTTTTATTATTTTTCTCATTCTGGACAGCGCCACCAACGAGAAAGTTAATTTATAGACGGAATAAAAAAAAAGAAATCGAGTATGGGACGCCAATTAAATTAGGTATGGCGCGCACTAAGTGCAATAAAGAGTGAGTAACCTAAAATTAGGGCCTGGAACCCAGGCTAGCCGTCAATACACACTACCTGAAACTACTCACGAGGACTGCTGCTAGCCAAAGAGTTATACCAAAGATACTAGAAATACAAGATAGAGTTCTCCACACAAAAAAAGTGTTCCACCGAAATGCATGG
>NW_022685980.1:0-1910 GCF_011630105.1 Anneissia japonica
TAATTGGACTCCAAAAGACACAGAAGTGATAGTTACAAGAAGATTAGTAAATCTTTTATCTCCGATAGGCTAAAGACGCAGAAATGAGCTAGCTCCTAGCCTAGGAATTAACTTCATATGAACTTTCTTGGCAAAACCAAGTTAAAGAAAATAGTGGCTAAATAAAGATATGAAAAACATTTTTCATTAAATTAAATCACCTAACCATAGACACCTCTTACCAATGATACCCCTGCGATTAGACGTGCAAAATTATTCCTTTCCATAACACACAGCTAACTAGTAGCATATCTCACTGTAACTAGTGTGTTTATTAAGAAATGTTTTAAATAGTGAGCCGCTCTGACATCCGATCTTGCTTATTAATTTTTTACTGAAAATTTGTAAATTATTAATTTTGTTTTGTTTTGTTGTCAATAGAAATTGTAATAGTAATTTTTCTATGTTAAAACGCTGTACTGAAATGAGTTGATGCTCTCTCTAGAGAGCAAGTCGAGTGGCCGAGCGGTAAGGCAGGGGTTTCAGTCGCTCTTCGCCCATGACTCAGTTGGTATAGAACCAAGTTTTCTCGAATAAGGAATTAAAATGGAGGCCCAGTGTATATATCTGGCCCGTGTGCAGTTTAAAGAACCCATTGCATCTTTGACAGAGTAAGGGTTACCCCGATGTTATGGTTCATGCCCCTGTCGTTGTGGAATAATGTGAAATGTAGCTATTACTGTATGAAGCGCCTCTCTACGGCTGCTGGTAGTCACGGACCACGCCCATACGCAATCAGCACAATGACGCTGCAAGTTATGAGTTATTCTCCTATCTTTACCTTTACCTTATCTCTGCTCACCTCGACTCTTCTTCCAGAACTCGCAGGATTGGAAAAATGGGCGCGCTAGCTGGAGAGAAGTGATATTTATTGGATAGCACTTTTCTATCAGCGGCACACGTTAGGCAATACCTAACGGTAAATCCAAAACAACTCTTTACAAATGTACAGAAAAAAATACATATTTATAAAAGAAACAACACAACATGATGCAAAATCATAAAAAAAACCTCACAATTAGATAAGCATAAAAGTACAATGAGTGCAACAAAGATTGCAAAAATGTAAGAGAAAACAAAACGGCCTATAAATAAAAACAAAAGTAATAACATTTTCCGTGCATGCATGCTTAATGTACTGCATGCCAATTTAATAGTTGTAAAATTTTATCTAAAGCAGTAAGGATTAAAATTAAGTAGGCCTATAGGGCCTATAGGCCTATGTGTGTTTTAAAAATATTTAATAGGCATATAATAATTACAGTAGGCCTATTACTTGAAAGTTACAGTTACAGTATATAATATTTGTTGAAGAGAAGACGTGATGAGGTAATTGATTTCTTATATCTACGAAGAGTGGTGGGACGACGAGACATTAAAAAATATTTTGTGCTTTATCCCGCCCTCCACAATTACACAGGCAGCGCAGTAATCCTGTGTCCTTTTTATCTCCCGAAAGAGGGCAGTAATTCACTTCATATACTTCTCAGAAGGGAGGAGGTACCAAAAAAAAAAAAAAAAAAGGGTTTGTACACTTGCAAAAATATTGATGATTGTGAACTACCTGATGTCCATCTCCCAGTGCCGCCAAGAGCGGCCGTGGGCCCCTGGGCAGCTTTGTTGCCCGGGCCCATTGGCTAGGGGTCACTTAGGGCCCAGCGGGATGGAGGGGAAAATCTTCCCTATTGTTTTACAAGTAGGCCTGTTCTGAAGATTTTATGAGACACAATTATTATAGAAATTTAATCTAAAGCTATCATATCAAGGTTGAAATAAAATTACTTATAAGTCCCCGAGTTTGAATAATATTTATTTCATAAATATAATGGTAATTACTGCAGGTGTGAAAAAAGACACCACAAATCTTTAAT
>NW_022685981.1:0-1066 GCF_011630105.1 Anneissia japonica
ACTGGGTCTATTAAGCATTTTGAGTATGACGTTCAATAGCAGTTGACATGAAAATAACACCTTCATACCCTCCTAAAATGAACTATTGCATTAATTCAAATACATACATGGTATAAACAAAAATGTTTTTCTAGATGCCAAAAAGTAAAACATTGAAAATGCAGAAATAAAGTTTACATGAAAAACTTCCTTACCTCCAAAGTTTACTTTAGCACTGAAATTATAACACAAATTCCAATAATGTAAATATCAATTACTTAAGATATTAAACATATTGCTACATTACAGTTGTCTAATTCCTAAGGCTACCTGTATTAAAGCGAAAACATTTTATTCCTACCTACCAATTGCTCTTTTACTTTAAGGGGAAAATGAGTAATTTAAAAAAACACTTTAAAATGTATTGAAGTTGTATTAATATTAATATTAATGTTACCTTGCACCACTTTATATTCAATGTATGTTTTGCAATGGACACTCATTCATTCCCTAGTATTGTTAAACAGTATTTTTCGTGTACAGCATCTATTTATATATGCACCAATTCATTAACATTAATAGATACATAATGGATTATTGTTGTATACACTCACAAACTTCTACATGTGTACGACTTGTGGTTGGAGTTGATGCAACTGGACTGATATCTGCAGCTGGAATTGTATCTTCTGCAGTTTCAGAAAGTGAAGTTGGTGTTGCATCAAACATAATGTTTGCAAATTATATATATATATATTTATTTATTTATTTATATATAGTTGTGATTCATCGAATTGAAGGGTGCACGTCTATCCTGATGAACATATATTAGAATGGTGGAGACAAGCAATAATAACATAGGCGGTTGACGTTTTTCCATGATATATAAACAATTTATTAAATAACGAATATTTCTTGAGCGCCTGCTCTCTTCTTCAGCGTAATGCCTACTGAATTAAAAAAAAACACCGGATTAAACAATTCATTAGTTCAAGTATATAATCAAATAGAAATCTAATGATATCCCTCAGGGGTCTATATTAGGACCCTTGCTATTCCTCCTGTATATGAATGATTTCCCTAGAAC
>NW_022685982.1:0-595 GCF_011630105.1 Anneissia japonica
TCTTGAAAACCTACAACAATGGGTATTGCTCCTGGTGTTTGTTGTCCATCTGAAACAGATACAGAAAGCGTGTACATAACTGGTAAAAAAGATAGACTCAAAATGTGTGTTGTAAAATTGCATGATGGTATTACAGTATTAAAAAAAAAAAGGGAAAGAAAAAGAAATCTCTACCCAAAAACGAACATACCTAGGCCTCAGGCCTCTATAAAATATCTAGACCTAAATAAAACAGCACATTACTAAAATCCAATTTAACAAAAAAGTAATATAGCCTATAGGCCTTAACTTACATGCAAAAAGCTGTTGGATAGAGTTGATTCCGGAACTTGCAGTTGTAGTGGGTAGAGTACAATTGAACGTTAATAATCTGAAAAAGTAAAATCAATGAATATTTACTAACTTAGGTACAGTATGTCATTTATTTTTTAGGCCCTAGCCTAGCCTTAGGCCATGCCTAATTATAGGAATAATAAATAGCCTGATGCATCTGCTTTTTCGTATCTAATTTATTTTTATATTTTTTCCTGAATCCATATATTCTTGTAGGGCTTTATGTCTTTATGGTAGTAGTAGTAGTACAGTAGTAGTAGTA
>NW_022685983.1:0-633 GCF_011630105.1 Anneissia japonica
ATTCAGCGATTGGAAAACGTTTTGGACTTTCGAAGTCTACGGTAGCGACCATATGGAAAAACAGAAAATACAAAGACACATTTCAACAAACGAAAACCCTACTAAAGCAAGAAAATCTTGGTATGTGAAAACACCAATCTTCGATAAAGTAGACGCGGCCATGTACACGTGGATGGAGAAGCAGAGGAGTGTCTGTTAAGGGACTGTTGTAATTGATTACACCTAAAATGAAATTTTTAATCACAAAAATTTCAACCAATTACCTCAAAATATACGTTTTACTTTTAAAGATGCGAAATTCTATTCATTTATGGACATAAACAAGTAAATTTGTGTTAGTTTAGACATCAGCAGAATGTGAAAATTAGCATGTTTCTGGTCGTATTTAAAAAAAAAATAAATTCGGGGAAAAGCTAGGGAACGTTAGGGTTAAGTTACGGGTTAGTTGGGTAAATTCTCGTTCAATATTTCAACACTATAACTCGTAAATAAATCATTTCCATTTTATGAAGCCAGCATACATTAATTTCTTACATGTAAAGTACATTGAATTTTGCGTAGACATAAAAAAAAACGTTAATTCGTATTCCGTACTGTAGGCAAGAAAAATGCTTCCGGCGATCCGTAATCATT
>NW_022685984.1:0-1991 GCF_011630105.1 Anneissia japonica
ACCAAACGAAGATAAAGTTTTGCGACTTATCCACCAAATGCAGCTAAAGTTTTGCGACTTAATGATTGTGGATTGTGTGGTTAGTAAGTTCCATAGCCATACTGTCAATAGCGCACACTAAACTATTTGCTGATGGAGCATTTTTGGGAAATTGACTCTACTTTTTTCCATCCCAAACAACATATTATTAATAAATCAACATGGTCCATCTCAGTCATCATAGCGAGTCGCAAAATTAGGAACAGCAGACACACACAACAGAACG
Organism: Anneissia japonica; assembly: GCF_011630105.1. Classification (NCBI taxonomy): domain Eukaryota; kingdom Metazoa; phylum Echinodermata; class Crinoidea; order Comatulida; family Comatulidae; genus Anneissia; species Anneissia japonica. The sequence continues at coordinate 266 of NW_022685984.1, forward strand.
GAGTGCGTCAAAATCTAAAAAACCATACTGGCATTTTGTAATACACATTCCCTTGTTGTACAGTATGACATGTTTCATTAACATAACATACACTGAGGATCGCCAACGAATAGGGTGGGTATTCAAACTTTTACGATATGGTGAACTATTTCGATTAAAATGTTAAAGTGATTATATAAGAATTAGATGAGTCACTGTCAATAAAACAATTCGCGGAAGAGGAGTATTCTAAATATCGGTACTGTTAATATGGGACTAATCAGATGACTGACGCCGTTCTTCATCGACAATTGATTGTATGTGCATTATTTATCTACAATTCTTATCTACAGTATATACATTAGAGAATATTTACACTCACAATTTAAAAAAAAAAGTTACCAACAACGACATTTAAATAGCTGTGGGAAAAACAAATTATCAGCCTGCTGCTCTCTGCCTGAATAGTGATCGTAACTGAACAATAATGATGCAGCAACACGCTTAGATAACTTGTAAACATTTAGGGCCTTCTGCTGTTTGCCCATAAAACACATTTTGGAGTGTTATACAGTGCAATTTCAAAACATTGTCACCGTAAAGAAACAGCTATAGTATTGAAAACAAACAACTTGAAACAAAATCGGTGTCCGGATTTAAATAAATATTTACAATAGATTTTAATGGTCAAAAACTTGTCAAATTTTACGACCAATTTTTGCATATATTTGTGAGTGACGGTGTGTAATAGACATGCAAAACAAACATTAGCGATTAGCTGTATAATATCTTTGAATATCATTTTAGACTGATTCATTCGTATGCTTGGTCATCTTGTAATCATTTAGAATTAAACAGTTTTTAATAATAGGTTCCTACATACGTATGTCGAAATTTCGACATAAAAATATATTCAATGGCCCTAATAGGCTTTCGTAATAATGTGTGTGAAGTACTGACTTTGTTAACATCGAATGGGTGAAATTGCGCACAAACTTCAAACTCTTGGCTTAACATACAATGCCAGAGGAAAGGATATCACGTTTTAGTCACCAAAAAGGATTTTCCACGGACGCACAGAGTAGGCCTTCGAATAGTATGGCCCAAAGCGAACGAGTTTCTGGTCTCGAAAATCCAGACACTTCGAAGGCTTATACAGTACAAAATACTGTACAGTATATAATTCATTGAAAAAGCTTTAAAATGAAGGACTTTTAAATGAAGTTTATGTATATATACTAATATTTTGCGAATCTTGGGTTTTTAAAAGCAATCTTGGGATTTTTTAGACCCAATCTTGAATTCTGATTTTTCCTAGAGGTCACGCTGTATTTAGAGACAGAATTATACTCCGACGACATCAAGCTAGTATAGGTCTAGGCTTAAGTACAGTAGGACGTAGGCCTAGCTTTTGTTGTAAAAGTTGAAGTGCATGTACAGGATGCGCCGTAGGCCTATATTTAAAAAAAAATGATACATTTTGTTAAATTATTATTGGTTGGCCTGGGACCTAGGCAGGCAGGCCAGCTTTGCCGTCGAAAGTCCTGGGATTAGACGATGACGTCAGTGCACATGTTTACAGACGCCATTGATTGGAATGAAAATAGACGCTCTGAATTTCGTTTGTTTTATGACAGATAGTATTTATCGAACATTTATCTATATAAAAACAAGATTAATACTGTAGAAATTGTATTTCTAAAGATTCATATATAATTCATATTTCATTTGGTAGACAATAAATATT
>NW_022685985.1:0-515 GCF_011630105.1 Anneissia japonica
TTATTTAAAGAGGGCCCCTGAATATTAGCCAACAAAAAAAACCCAAAAAACTTAGCCCTTTGAAGCCGAAAAATGCATTTAATAAATTTTTTTGACTGTAATTTTCTGCAAATGTTGGGTTTGATTGTTGGGTAAAATGTTTTGGGCTTCCGAAAAATAGCAAAATTGTTTGACTTTTTTATCTAGGTCAAAGGTCATGTGCCCCACAATTGCAATTTAGGGGCAAAAAAAGGTACTTTTTTTCTATAAACCCCATGTAATTTGTAAACGACACTAAAAAAAATTCCTATGCTAATAAATGTTGCGCATTATGTGGAATATGTTGTTTTCTACATAAATAAAATGTGTTTGGTTAAAAAAATTATCCCTTCATATTTACGACAATTTTTTTATGCTCAAGGTCACAAAGGTCTTTGAAGTCATAATTTGGGAACGGCCCCTATCACACGCCCCTCCCTCCCCCGATAGAGGGCAAGAAAGCCTAGCTAGGCTTACACATGCTTATTTCTAACTAG
>NW_022685986.1:0-193 GCF_011630105.1 Anneissia japonica
AAACAAAGTAAGGTTCATAGCCCGGTACCGTCTCTGCAGAGACTGGAAAACTTCGATCGCAGCAAAGAGATGTACTTTCGCTATAGGGTTCCTGGTATGCCTAGAGGTCGCCTTCGTCCGACCGTCCGTGAGCGGGACGAGCCCGAAGCTTGGAGAGTACGCGCCGAACTGCTGTCGCCGAAGACTTTGTTCG
>NW_022685986.1:230-613 GCF_011630105.1 Anneissia japonica
CGTGAACTAATGGAAGACGAAGACGTCGCCATCGACATGGTCGCCAGCAAACGCGTCGTTGAACTCGACGAGCTGTTGGAAATCGATCGAGAGACCTTGACGCCGGAGACGGCCAAGTCTTTGGAGCAAATAAATCCGAGGGCCATAACGAAAGATTTGGAAGGTCGACGCATATCTTTTCGGCACATGGTGGCGTGGGAGCTGGAGTCGTGCATGTTCCAGCCCGACTACTTTTTGCGCAGGCTCTTTCCGTCTTGCGTTTCCGGCGAAAGATTGGGAGTGTCCGTCGCAGGAGATACCGACGACGAAGACGACGATGACGAGGCGGCGGCTGAAATCGACCAACTGTACGTGACCAACCGGAACGAGAAAAACGACGAAGC
>NW_022685987.1:0-614 GCF_011630105.1 Anneissia japonica
ATTACTTTTATGTTCTTCAAAATTCAAGGTTTTCCCATCTTGAAAACGGTCTGATAATTTTTTCCCATTGTTATTACAGTAAATAGGGCTTTTGTGTGTATACATATATAACAATTTAAAAAAAATGAGTAGTTGCATACGAATTGTCCATGAATCGATGAATCCCAAAAAGAAAGGGGGGTCCGGAAGTTCTTCCCCAGGAAAATTTTGATTCCTAGAAGGCGGGAAATGAGCTTTCCCGACTTTTGAGGTGTCTTTTAAATTAAAGTCATTAAAAAATACTTCAGAAGTCGGGAAATCTCATTGTTCACCATTTAGAAATCAACATTTTCCCGGGAAGAGGGGAACACCTTAAATTTTGAAGAACTTAAAAGTAATTAAGTTCTTCAAAATTCAAGGTTTTCCACTCTTGAAAACGGTCAGATAATTTTTTTTCCCATTGTTATTACAGTAAGTAGGCCTTATGTGTGTATACATGCATAAAAAAGATTGAGTAAGTTGCATACGTAGTTTTTCCATGAATCGATAAATCCCAAAAACAAAGGTGGGGGTGGGGAGGTCCTGTGGTTCTTCCATGGGAAAAAAGGTGGCGGGAAATGAGCTTTCCCCGACTT
>NW_022685988.1:0-1054 GCF_011630105.1 Anneissia japonica
CCCTTTGGACATCACTGGATCCGCCCCTGACACCTTCTTTGAATAGAGTTTGTATGCTTCAACACCCAACATGCTTTTAAGTACAGCTAAATATAGTGAGCTGGAATGGATATTTTATTAACAACAAAAGCGATCGTTTCTGTCTAGAATAGACCACATGCCACGGTGTGAGCTCACAGAAACTATACTGTGTCAAGTTCTATAGAATATTTCTGAATAAACAAATTCAATTCTTAACAAATCGTATCGCTAAATGAGCATGAACAGAACAGTATTTACACAACCTTGAGGATCAACGATCATTGTATTCATCTTGCCATTACCATTCTGGTTATTCACACGATAAGTCAGGTCAATAAATCTACAAAACGTACCCTAATGAAAATATCGAATTCCAAGATATACCCATATTAGAGAAAAAAATTAGTTAATCATAAATTGACTCCTTTGTTGACAGGAAGCTCATATAGGAGCATGAAGTTTGCTGGTGTATCAATCAGTCTTTTAATAACGTGTTTAGTTTCATTATGGACGTCTGTAGTTTTATTTTGAAAGGAACACAACCTGATTGGATTATTTTTGAAAAGTTTATGCATACCGCTGAGGACTCCACAATGCGGCCATTCCAATGTGGATTTTATTTCTGTGGAAATTTATTAGCATTGTTGTGGAAACAATCAGTCGCTATAAGGAAAATACTTCACTATGGAAGAAGTGCCATTTGCCTTCATTGTACCTAAGATATAAGTTATCGCCAAAAATAAAGGGTAGTAGGGGACTATATGAACGAAGGTATCCAATTTAGACTTTACGTAAAACCATTGCAGTAGACACCATCAAGAGACAATGTGCCAAGGAGGTCTTGGTGGATGTTTTGAGTCTTCGATGTGTTTATGAATATGAAATTTTTGAAATACTTTATCTAAAATCAACTTCCTAATTACGGCAATTTGTTTAGAGTGTTAACATGTAGCCCTATTTCAGTGGCGGTGTATACTGTATTTTGTATGCTCTTTATATTGGTTAGGCCTATTATTCTTCATTGGTTAAAACA
>NW_022685989.1:0-529 GCF_011630105.1 Anneissia japonica
CGAGTTAACTTGTGGCCGAGTTGACTGTGGCCGAGTTGACTTGTGGCCGAGTTGGATCGAATTCGTCTAGGAAGGTATACTTAAATGGTCTGTCTGCCATAAATAAACAATTAAAATTAAAATGTGTTCGATATAACGCTTAGCAGAAGCAAACACAACAGACAACTTAATTTTACTACTTTTAAAAATTCAAGTGATAATACAACTCAAGGGCGTAGTAAATAATTTATAAATGATTTAGGCCGAATTTGGCAAGTACTGGTGTCGTTATTCGAAAATCGACGGTATTCATATTTGCAGGCCTATTTCATATTGCAGCATATTGCATCCTGTAATATACTGCATGTTTTACCTTGCACGTTGTGTAAATTTATGTGCCTGGAGCCAGGGACGTATCCAGGGGGGAGCCGTGGGAGCCGCGGCTCCCCCCCCCCCTTTGTACACAGTGTTAAAATTTTAAAGCATATTCTTGAGCCAATACAAATTCTTTCCTGGGATCACTTAAAATAAATACTTCTAAACATGTAAA
>NW_022685990.1:0-700 GCF_011630105.1 Anneissia japonica
TCAACTTTTAAATGTTACTATAGAATAAGAAACCACTTAATTAAGAGGATATTGAACTTAAGGAATGAGGTTAGGATTTAAGACATCTAACTTAGATGACATGATCAGTTAGAGATAGATGAACTTGAACTTTTGGATTGGGAACAATGTAGAGAGCTGTGAAATAATAAAACAAGTTGTATACAAATACTGTACATATAGAATACTCGGTGCCAGATCCAGATATTTAAAATGGAGAGGGCCCATGGGAGGAACTTTGACAGATGAAGTGTCTATACCACCTCAGGCCCACCATGATTGGGGCTGAGGTAAGAAAACATATGATTATCTCACCTCCAGAAGGCCGGAAATGACACTCTCAGACTTAAAATTTGAATGTAATTTCTTAATTTTCTTTTTTCTCCAATTCTGAAAAATTTAGGGGGTGGGGGCCGGAAATCCGCCAATGCTGCTTTTCTTTTCTTTTTTTGAATCCAAATCAAATTAATTAAGTCATTAAACCTTACAACAATTAACAAAATTTAAAAATAAATAATAATAATAATAATAATAATAATAATAATAATAACACATAAATGTTGTTTGAAGGGATTGTACCTGGGGTGAAATTATAACTTCCTACGTTGCTACAACCCAATGCCTAAACCTACTTTTGCCTTTTGTATTGAGGTACAATATGTTATTTATAAATAATGATACA
>NW_022685991.1:0-1023 GCF_011630105.1 Anneissia japonica
TGAATAACATTTATTAGGACAGAGACAGTAGACCGGCCCTTCCTGAACCCATCCCATATAGAGCATTACTGAATCTACCCAGTCCCATCTGGAACACACAAGAAAACATCATATATTTAAACTATCATTGATAATTTGTGGAAAAGCCTTTTAACATGAAATTCCAAACTAAAAGTAAATTGAATAAAAAGAACATGACTAATCCCATCAATTCGTTGGCAACGCTACTGTAGCTGTTCTATGAATATTCAGATATTGTTCCCCAGTACCTGGAATTAGGAAGTTCAATGCATGAGCGACTTGTTATCGGTAACGATGAGTCTGTAGTTCCTTATCCATAAATCGGGAAGAATACCCGTGTTCCGGCAGCCTAACTACCCAATATGACTCAAGCAATGGTGGACAGCATGAAGACTATAAAACATGAGCTAAAAAATGGTAAGAAATGCTTAGATTAACTTCAGAAAGACGTAGCTGAAATTGATTACGACTGCAGGTGGTGTTGTAACTGCTCTCGGGTACGAGCTACGTACGAGGCCAACGAATGACCCCGAATGAATACGTTTATGCTAAGCTACTACAACACTGTGTCGCTCAATAACTAGGTAGGCCTAGCTTGGCTAATAGGAATTTATACATATAATAAACATTCTTACAGCTCATTATTATTCCAGCTGATTTTCCTAAAATCTTTTGTACGTGTTCTATAAACCTTCTAATTTTAGGATATGAGTAACTCAGTTACTGACACCCTTTCCGTGTTTCTGAAATTTACACTTTGAAATTTAGTTTACTAAGCTAAACATATGCGATTACAATGTACGGTACTTATCAGTTAGAGTAACTGTTGTCATTCATATCGATACTGTTGTAATGAAAATATTGTTTACGTCCTTCCAATGGTCACACAACTGTGGCTGATTATTAAGTCATAATTTAAGGTGTATGGCCTATCTTTACCAACCAGTACTGTTCTCTTGTAACTACTGTTTAATGATGTGAATTTATAAAGGCACTGTATTT
>NW_022685992.1:0-548 GCF_011630105.1 Anneissia japonica
ATTGTCACTTTTTGCACAAAAGTGCTTATCTCGCCGAGTTGAGGACTTAGTGCAAATTTTTGACTATCCGCTATATTTTTGAGTACTTTTCCGAAAAACTTCAAACTTTCAATGAGATAGTCTTTGTTTCAGGCTATCTCACCGTGCCTAACAAAAAAAAATTGCATTTTGACTCAACTTTTTAACATTGTCACTTTTTGCACAAATGTGCTTATCTTTGCCGAGTTAAGCACAGTGCAAATTTTTGACTTTCCGCCATATTTCGAGTACTTTTCCGAAAAACTTCAAATTTTTAATGGAATAGTCTTTGTTTCAGGCTATCTCAAAGTGCCTAACAAAAGAAAATTACATTTTGACTTAACTTTTTAACATTGTCACTTTTTGCACAAAAGTGCTTATCTCGCCGAGTTGAGCAGTTAGTGCAAATTTTTGACTTTCTGCCATATTTCGATTACTTTTCCGAAAAACTTCAAACTTTCAATGGAATAGTCTTTGTTCCAGGCTATCTCACCGTGCCTAACAAAAAAAATTACATTTTGACTAAACTT
>NW_022685993.1:0-2033 GCF_011630105.1 Anneissia japonica
ACCAATAACTTGAATTTCAAATTTTGCTACAACTTAGCCATTTTGCCACAACATGCCTCATATGTTCCTTGACAACATAAATTTGTCAAATAGGTGAAACCGAAGATAAAAATAAGCCATAAATATCCATTCAGTTGTTGACATTCCGCAGCTGTTATTCTTTATTTTTTCTTCTTTTCTTTTTTTTAATTTAACCTATATTTTGCATTTGTAAGGTGCTACAGAAATTTAAATTACTTCTGAAATTTAACCCTAGTTACGGAAATAAATTTTACCACTTGAGTTATGATGATAAAATTATTGTCATTGCATCTGTTTTTTATAACAGAGGAGAAGATCTCAGAATCGGTACATTGGTGGGAGAAGATCAGTTTGGTAATAAATATTATGAAAGTGACAGATATTTTATAGGTAAGTAAAGAAATGATCAATTATTCACAAATGGATAGGTCTATATTTTGGAGACAACAGGATTCAAAACTGACCCTTCAATTATAGGACAATTTATAATCAACATAGTTTAATAATAATAACTTTACACACATTATAGTCATTATAATAATATGAATACGTTGACATGTCATTGAGATTAATTCTAGTTATGATGTTGTTGCACAACCATTCTCAGTAGGTTGTACATTGATGCATATTGTGAATACTTTGAAAATAAAGATTTAATGTTAATGAAAATAACCAAAACCAAGACTATAAATTTAATATGAAACTGAATCTGAGTTCAATAAAAGATAAGACTTGTATTGTAATTTATGAACTTGAACATGACAATATATGAAGTTTGTTCTGTAACTTTTCTTTTTAATAAGGACGTCATCGTTGGGTGTCATATACAAGAAACAGGTTCTGGGATTATGACAGTTCACAGATACCTCCCGAATGGTAAGATAATCTGTGTGTGTGTGTGATTAATATTGAGTTACCCTATCAATTTCAGTTATTAAAAAAACCATGAATCATAATTTTAGAGCAATGGATTCTTTTGGTGCTAATTTTTTATAATGTTTTTATGTATTAGTATTTAGTCTTTCGTTTTTGTTTTCTTGTTTTATAAAAGTGTATATGGTACTAAAATAATGATGGTTTTTTTTATATATTAACTTTCTTTTTATCTGTTGAGAAAGCAGTTTAAAGATACAAGACAACATTTTATTAGTGATTCACAAAGAAATATATAACAATTTTAATGTATAAACATGTTGTAATTAAATATAAATTGTCTGTTGAGCTATTTAAATTAAAGAGTGAAATTTAATATTTGAATCGCTTAATTTATATTTTTACGTAGATTCCTAGAATATCAGCGTTTATCCATTGCCATGCTCAACAACGAAAATGAAGAATATTCAAAAGGAACGAACTATCCCAATCTCTAAATTCCTTTCCAACACTTGAGCAATTTAAATCCACAATTTAACCTAATTACAAGTAATCTCGGGGGCCCCTCCCCCTTATAAATTTTTCCAAATTGTAAATAAATATAGAAAAAAGGAAAATTATAATCAAATTTAGGTCTGAGAGTACCATTTGCAGCCATCTAGAGGTGCCACAATTATAAATTTTCTTGTGGTCTAATGGAATTCCCTCCCTGGGCCCCTACTGTATATTCCGAATTCCTGGATCTGCCACTGATTTGATATTGATATTGAAATTGAATAAAAGATAACTGAAATATAATACAATGGCTGGTAATCAGTTTCACTGTTTATGTAGAAAATGAATAATGAATTATATGAAATAAGATTTTCATGTTCTCTCGTCAATCGTCTTCTCAGGCACCGGTGGATACACTGCATGACAGACGACCCACCATCAAAGGTTCCACTTCAACCACCTAGATTTCGCATGGAACACACCGAGAATCTATCCGGATCCAGTAGAAGCTATGTACCCTACTCAACAACACCCAAGAAGATCCATGAATGGGTTCCTCCATCAAAATCATAATTAAGACTAATTAAATTTGATTAGTGTTCAGTGTATATAAAAATAGATATAAATTGGTAGATTTTCTCGTT
>NW_022685994.1:0-656 GCF_011630105.1 Anneissia japonica
AAGCTTCCGTGTCTACACCATGTCAAGACAAACAAACATATCAGTCCCGTATCAAGCAGTTTAATATTTTTTTTTTGTAAATTGATTTTTCTTTTGTTCTTTGATTATTACCTGCTGGCTTGTTTTGTCCTCTTATTCCTTTCAGTTGTTAGTTTCCCTGTTGAGGACCCCATTGGAAATAAGTACCACACTGAGGCTATCATTTTGTTATTCCTGCTGTTTCATTATTTGTATTGCCTTTTTTATACTTGTTCTTAGGTTTTTTTTTTTGTTTTTTTTTGTATATTAAGATCGAATCTTTTATTTGCAGTAACTTAAATTTGTAACATATTTAACAAACGGATTTTAAATTGAAAGTTTTTATTGCTTTTTACATTTGATAAACAATCTATGTACTTCATTATTCCTTCACTCAGAGCCTAGCACCTGATGATTGAGGCACCCCTCATGAAACAGCCTGTAGTGCAATAAAATGTTGAGTCTTTAACCCAGTGTTATATGTTTTATTTGTATATAAATATATATGTATATATATATAAATCAAGATAGCCGTTAACACTGTTAAATTATATATAAATCATCAAAGAAAGTTAAATACAGTGTTCGAATAAAGGACATAATAATGCATCGTGTAGCATAGCTCTCAACGAATGTAG
>NW_022685995.1:0-537 GCF_011630105.1 Anneissia japonica
AGTTCTTCTAACACAATACAATTTCAAATTACAATATTATTCATCATATCCGTACTGACGTACTGTTGATGTGCACACTGCGCAGGAGCACAAATTCTCATACGCACAGCTAAAGGTAAATACGCACACAGTATACTCATCCTATCACTATAGCAACCAGTAACTGCTACAACAGTTAGTTATAAAAACTAATATTAAAGCCCCATTCCCGGCAAAATTTCAATTTTTAAGAAAAATCTAATTTTTGTAAAATGTTATAAAGATTTATAAATATAATACGGAATTGCTGGTTTAACTGAATTTAGACATTCCTAAGAATGAAAAAAATGTAAAATAAGACTGAAATTTGATTTTTTTGTGTTCCACACAAAAAATAAATGCGGATGAATTTTTCATGTTGATTTTGCGATAGGTCGTGAGAAGAAATATCGTAGGCGCCGAAAACATTAGCCTATCCAACGCTGCTGGCTAGCACACATAAAAACGGCCGACATGATATTTTCCGTTGCTAGTATTGACACTTGTGAAATATAATAT
>NW_022685996.1:0-804 GCF_011630105.1 Anneissia japonica
GTAAATGTAAATTAATGATAATTATTCAGAATTCAAGACATTCAAATTATTATCTCAGTTATATTATATAAATACTGTAAATGTAAATTAATGATAATTATTAAGAATTCAATTTGTAAACCATATACATGTATGATAAATACTTTTTTTTAAAATAGAATTAGTCATTTATATTCTTATTTTTACCCATTGTGCAATAATTTTAGAAAATAATTTTTGAAAACTAAAATATACCTATTAAAACAATTAAACTTTAAGCACAGTGATTACTAAAATAAAATTATAATTATTATTAAAGGGAAGTATTTAGTTGAAAGTGATTTTTAATGTAAGTCATTTTAAAAATTAAAATAAATTTAGAAAACTAAAAAAAATTAAACTTTAAGCACAGTGATTACTAAAATCTACAATGATTACTAACCAACATGCATGTTGTCACAAAAAATGAATGAATTAAAGGCGTATAATAGGAGTGTACAATAGCAAATTAAGTCCTATTGTAAAGCTAGATAAAATAGATAAATTGTTCACCCTGTTGCCCACCCACTTTAACAATGGTATATTCCAATTGGGTGGTTTATGTCCTGGGTGGTTTATGTCCTGGGTGGTTTATGTCCGTATACCAATAAATACAGTTATTGTAGAATACTACGGCCTATACATACAATAGGCATACACACAGGATGCAGTAACGTCGTAACGAATGTGGTAGAGGTCACGGTTGAACGCGTTTCTGGAGACGTGAATGCGTTACAGAACCTCAATGTCAACGCATTATCTTCCGAAGCACTGCAGAAAAACCTG
>NW_022685997.1:0-988 GCF_011630105.1 Anneissia japonica
TTGAATTTTGAAGAACTTAAAGGTCATTAAAAACTCCTCAGAAGTCGGGAAAGCTCATTTCCGGACATCTAGGAATCCAAATTTTCCAGGGGAAGTTCCGAGGACCCCTTTTAATGTTGGGGTTTTTTTTAGACATTTTAAACCACCCTCTTTCATATCCTGGATCCGCCCTGGCTAGAGTGCATTTCCCTTGTATTTCGAAATTGTTTATAAGTACACAATGCTTTAACAGGCCCGTAGCCAGGTCATTTCAAGGGGGGGTTCTCTGGGCGTGGGGTCCAGGGGCCTGCCTAAGGGCCACGGTGTGGTCGGGGGCGAAGCCCCCGAAGCCAGAGCAGTTTTTGTGTTTAATGGGTCTATATAATGTTATAAAAGCAGTTATGTTTTGAAAAAGATCTATGTAATAAAAAGGTGATAATATAATAAAATTAGAAAATATTTTCTGAGAATTGGCATGTTTAAATCACACCGAAAGATATATAAAAAAAAAAAACCTCATTGCATAATCAATACTTAACACATTTATTATTATAAAACAAAAAAAAAACCTATTCTTCTTCTACCTCTTCTTCTTCTTCTACTAGTTCATCTTAACTCTCATTTTTTACACTGAAAATAATAGTACTATTTTACTACATGGCTAAAAAAAGCACAAAATATTGTCATTACTACTGACAGGGCCATCGTTAAATTAAGTCAGAGCCCAAAATATAGCATCATATTTAATACGTCATCTGACATCATGAGAACCTACATTTGAATTACAATTATTTGTTATATACTAGGCCTAAATTCGAAATTATTATTTTAAAACTTTATAACATAAATCTCAGCTATTATTAATCAGTATGTATTATGTTATAATACATACTGATTATTGATCAGTATGTATTATGTTATAATACATACATATTAATCAGTAGGTATTATAACATAATACATACTGATTAATAATAGCTGAGATTTGATGCACATTTCAGAATTAATA
>NW_022685998.1:0-907 GCF_011630105.1 Anneissia japonica
TGTAAAGTGGACTGAGAATATATTCTATATTATGGACACGGTGAAGGTATAATGGCAATGAAGTGTGGGGTTTTTAAAATAATAGCCAGGATGTTCTATGAGCAACAATGTGTTTTTTAGCTTGTCTTCTTTAAACGGGATGACCTATCAGTTGAAATCTACTGTCTAAATCTACTACCCAAAGAGACCAGTTATGCTTGTTTTTGGTCATGAGAACAAAATCCTGATGTCACAGGATTTGAACCCAGGACGTTTGGACTGCAAGGCAAGCATCATAACCTTAATGATATTCAACTCCACTACATGCTTGCTTAGTATTTTACCGGAACGAAAAAAAATGCACAATAACACCTGTGGCAACGGTATTAGTACTATACTTAATGTAACATTTCCAACATTTTCTGGTCTGGTGTAACAGGTATATTTTTAGTGCAAATCAAACAATTGAATAGGTCTTTCCAAGTACTTTAAGGAGGTTGTGCGGTTCACGTCCGGTCTACACACACGCAACTGACACGATTACAGAGCCGTCAATAGGGTGTGATAAATAGTATTTTGTCTTCAAATGGCTCACTTTTGTACACACTGCTAAATCATTAGATCCAGAGTCATTACTTTTTCAAAGCCGTTCGTAAGTATCTTCACAGCGGCTGTCATCAACCTTAAAGATCAAATAATCTCAAGGCTGTCAATTATGCTTTACTATCTAATTCACTCACTCGATCAAAATTTTAGCACTAGAAAATGTTATTGAGATTAAAGAGATTATCAAGCGTTTTTTGTACGTTTACAAGGATTAGCCTTTCTTGTGTGTTTTACCTTTGTCTCAGTTATTGGAGGATTTGCAGGCGACTAAACGGTGGCGGGCACCAACCCAGCTTGATATCGAGTCCACTTCTGACTGCAA
>NW_022685999.1:0-951 GCF_011630105.1 Anneissia japonica
CTCTGTATTTAATAATTGCAAGTTTATAGATACCTGTTCAACTCGCAAAGTTATTTACTAGAAATAATTTTCTACATCGTACGTACACCCACGTAGATGAATAATTATCAACGTTTCGAGAGATAATTTTTGTTTGCTTTCTGCCTATTAATAAAGACACGGACTCGTTTATCTGATATTCCAATGGCTTGAATAAAGAATTGAAATCATAATTAATCCAACACGAATCAAACGTATGGGTATTCATAGAGTTCCGCCTAATAATCATTCCATTGTTTAGGTCGACGTAGGCCTAGTCTACCAGTAAGAACTTTTGTATTGATTGACAGTCACGGTTGATTGAATAAGGTCGGTGGTGCCCATAGCAACGCAGGTGATCAATCGCTAGGCAATGCCCATGCTACAGCGACAACAATAGTGTGGTACTAATATGGCAGAGTAAAAATGGCAAAAACATGCAAATTAAAGCCGTAAAATCGTAAATTAAGGGTTTCTAGTCTTTCCACAGTAATTGCTAGCAATTCGAAGGTAGGTAAAACGATTCCTTAGAGTGCCTGTGGAGTAGTTAGTTTTGTTGTGAAAACACGGAGCGGGCGTTAAGTACATACCTCACTGAAAAAAAGGGAAGTGTTGTGCTGTACATACATGATACATATATACAGCGTAATCATTTGGTATTTAATATTTAATTAATAAAGAATAGACCCACCAAACGATGTATATCTATCAAACTCTGGCGCTCACCCTTTCCCTCTTTTCCAGCCACCCCTCTCTGGTGCTCCTCTAATACGGACCCGCCCATTCATTAAACGAGGATCTGAACATTTCATAAATATGTTATGGTCCATTATAGTGGTAGAAATTGTGCTTTACACTACACTACAATATATTATGAACTTTGATAACATGAACTTGGTCGGATGTGGCAAATTAATATTTTAAGTCCAATGT
>NW_022686000.1:0-962 GCF_011630105.1 Anneissia japonica
ACGTTTTGAAAAAAGAGAAATGAGGGGGTCAGAAAAAACAATTTTTTTGACCATGATGACGTCATTAAAATGTAAAAAGGGGTCTAATATATAAAAGAGAATTGTCTCAGCTATAACATACTCAAAGTTGGAAGACGATCGACCAAGGATAAGCGAGATACGCTCAAATGCGTATTTTCAAAAATGACGTCATAGCTATAATTCACTTCCTTGAATTCAGATGCCAATATAATGACGTCACAATGTCCGATTAGCCATTATGATCTATAAAATCATATTTACAACTTATGTGCTTTCAGAATATGTAATAAAAATTTGGGGTCACCTTTTAACCTAAGGAGCTATAACTGATTAAAAATAGGTCTGATTTTATCATAATTTCACTGTATAGCTGCACAAATACGCGCAAAGATACCTATGTTTGATGCGCACGTACGGCATTGTTATTGGCCAAAAGATGACCGAAAAGAATGCAAATTTGTGAAAACAATGTCAGGAACCAAAAATATGTAAAAAAAACTGAATTTTTAACTTCCATACGTACTGCGCAAGTAAAAGTGCGCGCGCGTAGTGGAAAATTATGAAAAATTTTGAAATGCTCAAAATGGCCTGAAACGTGCTCTAATTTGGTTAAAAAGTGATTTTCAGCATTTTGAAATTTTGACGCACGCGTGCGCGCGCATTATAAAGCGCACGCGTAAAATTAGGGTACAGTACATTCAACGTTAACCCAAAGTTAATGCTCACTTAATACGATTTTGAAATGTCAATTGGTTAGGCTGATATGATCGATAATGTAAAAACGCAAAATTGCACGTAGATGACGTCACGCATGACTGAGCGCGTTGAAAACCTTACCATGACTATTCCAGGCGAAGGCAAAATGATCGATGTACCGACCGTGTGCGTAACTCGTTGCAATTTTGAGATATCGTGCGAACAAAAAAGGGGAGAAAGAAAGA
>NW_022686001.1:0-507 GCF_011630105.1 Anneissia japonica
TTTATTTTTACTCAAAAATAAAGCAATTCAAACATTATTGAAATAAAATTACAATAACAAATTCTGAATTCTAAATTCAATTAATATAAAAAATATTAATATAAAACCTGCTTGAACTTCATAACATAATATTTTCTTGCTCAACACTTTTATTTTGTTTGTTTATTGTTTCAGATGATGTCAGTGCATCTTCTCGGCTGGTGCCTCTTGGTTATAGCTGTTTCATACTTTTTGTGCTGTCCTTGATATTTGGAAAATGAAAAGTTTGCATATATAGTATAGACTAAAATTGAAAAAAAAAATTAAGAAAAACTAGCTATTAAAGACGGTAAATAAACGTTCTTCAAAAATACTCAGAATTCGATTGCCTTATGCTATTAGTTTGAACGGTTTTCAGATTGCAGCTACCCTGACACCAACAACATAATTATTTTGTAAATGCACATCTTTAGTTTCTATTAAACATGTTATATTGAGATTATTGCACATGCATTGAAATGATACAAA
>NW_022686002.1:0-650 GCF_011630105.1 Anneissia japonica
TTTTCAAGATGGGCTTCTTTTCGCGGCTACTTTTTGTAAAGTAAAATGGGGAGTCTCTTTTCAAAATGAATGCATTCAATTTTGGGAATTACTACTATAAAAAATAAATAAGGACACTGTAATCTGTATCATGGTATTAAATCACTTAAACTATTGTATAAACCAAGCGTGTTTTTAATTTAATTGTTGCTTTGAAATTAATTACTACTATAAAAAAAATTAAATAAGGACACTGTAATAGCAATCTGTATCATGGAGCGTTAACCGGTATTAAATCACTTAAACTATTGTATAAACCAAGCGTGTTTTTAATTTAATTGTTGCTTTGAAATTAATTACTACTATAAAAAAATTAAATAAGGACACTGTAATAGCAATCTGTATCATGGAGCGTTAACCGGTATTAAATCACTTAAACTATTGTATAAATTAAGCGTGTTTTTAATTTAATTGTTGCTTTGAAATTAATTACTACTATAAAAAAAAAATAAGGACACTGTAATATCAATCTGTATCATGGAGCCTTCACCGGTATTAAATCACTTAAACTATTGTATAAACCAAGCGTGTTTTTAATTTAATTGTTGCTTTGAAATTAATGTACAGTTTATGTACTGTACTATCTCGAAAAAAACAGCCCATAAGCTTCT
>NW_022686003.1:0-540 GCF_011630105.1 Anneissia japonica
CTTTCATTTATACAACATTTAGTTGCTTCACTACAGTAGTAAGTTCGCGTGTTACGGACGATCCGGAGTAGTGCCAAAGTGCGAGCCAGCGAGTCATGCGAGCCAATGTGCGAGTCATGCGAGTCAGCGAGCCATGCGAGCCATACACTTATTTTTTTAAATATATACTGTATTTATTTATATAATTATATATATATATATATTATTTTATATATACTGTATTTATATATATATTTATTTATATATTTTTATATTTATTTGTATATTTATATATATATATTTATTTGTATATTCATTTATATATATGTATATATTTATTATATATTTATTTATATATTTATTTTTATATACTTATTTGTATAATATATATTTATATATATATACTGTATTATTATTTCATATATACTGTAATTATTTATATATTTATTTATAGGCCTATATATATTTATATATGTGTTGTATATTTATTTGTATATTTAATTATATATATATATATATTTATATATGTATTTATATATATTTATATATTTATGTTTATAT
>NW_022686004.1:0-1292 GCF_011630105.1 Anneissia japonica
TAATGTTCATTTATAATTTTTAATTATAGACTATAAACTGATGATGATGATTGTTTCCCATACTTTGAGCCTTTGGTTATCCAATTGTTCAGAAAAATGCTCTTTTATTTATTTCAGCATTTACTTTGTTCTTTTGAAATTTATATTGCGCCTAATTTTGTGGCAGTGGGTAACACCTATGCGCTCTCATGCGGTGGTCCGTATAGGTTCCTTGATCTACAGTAGCACCCTGACCAAAAAGGACTTTGTTGATACATAACACCATAATGTATCTCTGAAATTGACTGTCAGGGCATATATCATATTATATCCAGTTTGCAAATTAAAGAGATTGGGCCCTATCGGCCCGGGACCCCACAAAAATTGTCTAAAACAATTTTTAAACGGACGTAAAAAGAAATTTATATTCACAATTTTAAGTCTGTGAGTGCCCTTTCTGGTCATCTAGAAGTGCCATAATCATAAAAAAATTTTTATCTCAGCCATATATTTTACTTCTTTTTATTGTTTTTGAATGCAAATCGTTGTTTTGCAACTTTTGGATTTCAACTTTTGAATTTCATTTTTTTCTTGCAATTTTATGATTTTAACTTAATATTTTATATTTTCTTATATTCTTATTCTCTGCTGTTGATGTTTTTATATCTGTATTTTTAATTGTTGTGAAAGAGGGGCTCTTCAAGTCAGTATTGCTGTTACAGCCATCCTCAAAAATATTGTTGAATATATAAATAAATATTATAGAACTAAAAAAGGCTTCTTTTACGCTGCGCAGTGAAAGCATAGCCTCCCCACATGAACTTTTCTCTGAGAATTGATGAGTAATAGTTTGAAACTGATCAGTCTTACCAAACATTAGTTGTCATAACAAACAATTTTCTACACCAGTGACAATGACAAGGTGAAGAATAGTATAATTTTAACTAAATTTAAAGTTGTTAATGGGAATTACTGTATGATTTCCTCATTAGTGAAATACTAATGATACAATACATACATATACACATATCAAAAACAATAGGCTCTGTCTTCTTATATTACCCTGTCACTTTATGACCCTATTGCATTGTGCAAAGTTTGAAACCAATCAGGAAACTTTAGTTATCTTGGTAACTGGTCTTGAAATTACCTGATAAGTGGTATATTTTTTATCCAAATGAGCAATTAGCATATTCACACATTATCAAAAACAATATGCTCTGGCTTCTTATTAATATCTTACATAGTACCAAGTTTGAAACTAATCAGACTTGCCAAACTTTAGTTATCATGGTAACTAACCTATAATACCT
>NW_022686005.1:0-970 GCF_011630105.1 Anneissia japonica
AAAATATATTTCTATATCATCAAGTGTATTTGTTGGTTCATTGACATTGTTTTTGATTAAACCTTATCTGATATCAAATAGATAGCTATTAATATCAATATCATTATTATGTTTAGACTGACTACTTTTACCAATATTTTTCCAATAACTCATAATCATGTTATTCATAACATCTTTGTCAGTTGTGACCTGGTCAGAATCGGTAAATTTTAAGTTAGATGGAACTACTGTATGCCTAGTGCCTCTTAATTCATTCAAAATTTTTTTTGAACTAGGACCCCCTGCTTTAGCAATATCTATACTTTTTTCAACACGAAACTGTGTAATTTTGTTACTAATCAATTTTCTTGCATGAGCTTTTTTAGTTTTATAGTTATCCCATAGGGCACCTCCTAATTGTTTATCTTCTTTGTTATGCTTTGACCAAGCCCGGTGTTGTTTACAAGCTTGTTTCCTGTCCTGAATAGCTGTATTAATTGTTTTATCCCACCATTGTTTGCGAGAATTTGTAATTTCTTTGGAGCCGATAACAGTATTAGCAACTCTTAATAGAGTTATTTTCCATTTTTCACAAATTACATTACTATCATAAAAATCATTAATATTCCTAGTCCAAATATCATTGTCAAAGTTTTCTTCAATCGAATGCTTATAGCTCGACCAATCTTGGTCGTGCTTAACATTCCAAACTTTATGTTTAGTAGTATGAGTTTTATTAGTTTTTCTTTAAATTGGGTAATAAGTATATTGTGATCACTGCATAAATGATAATTTCTTTCCTCGTCAACAATCATTTTGATAGTAGAGCCTTCGCGGATAATGAAATTGGAATAACAGTAAGGAAAGACTAAGGTATGTAAACGGATATATATTACCTGTAGTTGTTGTATTTTTAATAGTGCTACAGTATATTTGCTATCAACAATTACATACATTGACATACAATTTAATTTCATATTCATAACTCATA
>NW_022686006.1:0-895 GCF_011630105.1 Anneissia japonica
TATAGAAATATATTTAAAATTCCTATATGATCTATTAAATATTGTAATAAGAATTTTTATTGTAGATTATAGCAATTCCTAATAGAAGTATATTTGAAAATTCTATGATCTAATAAATATTGTAATAAGAATTCTTATTAGATTTTATAGCAATTTCTAATAGAAATATATTTAAAATTCCTATATCATCTAATAATGTAATAAGAATTCTTATTGGATCTTTAAAATTTCCAATAAAAAGTCTTATAAGATCTTATAAGATATTGGGCCAATTTCCGACAGAGTCACATAAAATTTTCTATAGCAATTGAAGTAAGAATTACAATATGAATCCTATACATTTTTCTAATATGAATTTCAATTGGATATTTTTGTAAGGGAAACTAGCTTAATAATTATTTTTTTCTATAGCAAAACATTATATTTATTCGCCATTCAAAAAAAATATTGTCCCCTCCTGAAAAAAGAATGTTGAATATTCATAGTTTCTTGTATAAGTTTTATTCTGATTGAGTAAAAAAATAGTCGCGAATATCAAATAAGGTTTTATTTTGCAATGTAACAATTCATACTTTGCTTGCAACTATATGTATATTTCTAGTATGAGCAATGTTTTTGGAAATAAATATGCCAAGATATATAAATTCAGCACTTTCCGTTAGATATTTCATTGTGGTTCGGGTTTGATAGGGCAATAGTTTGAAAGCGAGAGAACAGCAGAATAAATATACACAAAAACCGACCGAATCACCGACAGCATTGCATAACCACCCGAAAACTGGGGTGTTATTAGTGCATGAAAAAGAATCACCAAATTAAATACTATACCGTATTCATTGAAAACCAATTTGCTGCCGTGAATGCCTTGTCTTGGTCATGAACATGGACAGAGCAT
>NW_022686007.1:0-679 GCF_011630105.1 Anneissia japonica
CTAACTATGCATAAACACATGTATTGCAAAACACTTGTTGTGTAGGAGAATTTAATGAGCAACTGAGGGATGGTTTGAAATCTTTGGTTCTGATTCAATTTAATCACTGCTATTCTTGTTTTTCAGCTGTGGAGGGCTGAAGTAATAAACAAGATAATAATGTATTTAAATTATATTGTGCCTCTTCCAATAAGAATTCTTCAGAGGTGCGTCACAAAAAAATCATTAAAATTATGCTAAAACATGACAATTTCATTGCAACTTGCGATTTTTTTCGCAATTGTTTTCAAATGTACTGAGTATTCGGTACATTTCCACGTCAGGTAGGGCAAAATTACACCTATACATGTTTCTCCTGATGCAAATCCAGTTATTGTCTTTTATTCCATCACTTCTTAATAGAGTTTAAAGGGTGCAATCGTACTGTCTGCACACCCACTGCATCTGCCCCAGATCCTATCCTTGGGGATCTCCTTTACTTTTTTTAGGACAAAAAATTTCAGTCAGTGGCCTTAAAGCATGTTTGTTAGATTAGATGAGACTTTTTATAACTTGTTTTAATAGCAAATTTTATTTTTTGAAATATTATAAAAGACACAAAATATAAAATAATATTTGAATAAAAAACTTACAAAATGTACTGTAGACAGTCAATATTGTTGTTTAATAATAAATGCTA
>NW_022686008.1:0-825 GCF_011630105.1 Anneissia japonica
GAGGGACGTTAGCTTGAAAAATAATGTAATCTTTTGTGATTTTTAACTACTTAAATTATGACAATTTTAGTGGGGAAGAGAGGGACTGGGGAAGCATGAGTATTTTTTGGAGGGGCGTATGGATGTATTTGTGTTCATGATTAGGCCTATATAGATTATGAAATAGCCTTCATAATATGTGATATAGTACCTAGAAACAACTTGCTGGGTAATGCATACCACTGTACATTTGAAATTTAGACAGTAGAGGAATTTGAACACTGTTATTACTATTTACAATAACATCTAATTAAAATAAATGTCATGCTCTCTGTGATTTTGACCATCTATCTCAAATCCCATATTTCATTGCCCTCTTTAGCTAGGTTCATATGGGATTATAGCCAGATGAAGTAGCTGATCTACTTGCCAAGTTAATTGGATTAAATCCACTAATCTCGTTCGACGTTAAGGTATAGAGCGAGATATTTTGACTACCAGAAATTCGGAAAACACATCATTAGACAGGTAGTACAATCGCATGGTTGGTAGTTACTGTTGATTTTCACACGACTAGTTTATGCTAGATCGAGACTATAGGCGTAAGCTGGGCCTAGGTCTCGGCGGTTGATTAGACTGGCCGAGGAGTCCAGCTGGAGGGTTTACACTGGGTTTTCTCCCAAGTATTTCGTGCGCGTGGTAGTGTGGGCATGCCGATTTCGGGTCATCCCTTATTACATTGCCCGACCCCTTGCCCGTCCCACGAATAAAAACGTCTCTCACAGCCTTGTGGTATGCTCTCAGATTTTTCAAATTTGTCACAACAATTGCCGATGTTATGCTATT
>NW_022686009.1:0-917 GCF_011630105.1 Anneissia japonica
TTGACAACATAATTATCTTGACAAGTCGTCAAGTCGAATGGCACTTAGGTGCTTCCGTAGATTTAGGATAATAAGTGGGGGGAGGGGAATCATAGATGGATGGTAACTGGTCGGATCGATTGTGTTTCGACATCCTGGAAGTTACAATTACTGACGTGTAATGAAGGTTAAGGTTTATGAACAGAATAACATAAACCGGTAAAACGTTAGTGTATAAGTATTTATTTAATACGAGCCAAAATTGTGCTATAACTGCATACAAAATTACTATTATTCATTCTAGCAATTTTGTTTAGAGAAAACATGCCTAAATTATGACTAGTATAGAGTCATATAATTCGACCAATCATAGGATGGAATGTTTCTTACTGTGTTAAGGTTAAAAAAATTAATACTGGGACACTACATATACACTTACCAACTACTTATAATATTATAATTGTGGTCTGTGAGACTCCCAAATTTCTGTCGAAACAGTTCACAATTCAACAATTGGAAGTATAGAGAGATGCTCTATTCACCAGTACTCGAAAAATACATGCTCCTAGCGGTGGCATGTGTCAAAATGTACACATTGCAAAACAATAAAAGAATCTCGTGGCCATGACATACAGTAATAGTCAATGATTTTTTTGTTGTTTAGGCCTACCGTGCTAATATACAATAACAGGAAAGTGTTTCAATATACTTCTAAACAAGAAGCCAGAACATATTTTTATTTTCAAGCTAGCTATCAACTGTACACTTATATAATGATGAGGTAGAGGTATATCTGTTTTCTGATTAGTGTAGGAGTGTCTTTATTTCAACAATTATGCCTTTGTATAACACTGAAACGAAGGTTTGTATGCTCCATCGGAAAATTTACTTGGTCTACCTGATAAACTTGCTTTCACACTTTGGTAAATATGGATTCC
>NW_022686010.1:0-1284 GCF_011630105.1 Anneissia japonica
TGTTAGCCAGTGTCGTAACAGGCACGGGGGGGGGAGGGAGAGGGGAAAACTGCCCCTCCCCTCACGGTTTTTACCGGGCTGACAAAGCCGTCGTTCCGGGTTGGGTAATAAGAGAAAAAAGAGGGGAGAGGGAGGGAAAGAGAAAGAAGAGGAAAAGAAAAGGAAAGAAAAAGAGAAGAGAAAAATATAGACAAGAATAAAAAGGAAGATATAATGACCAGACTCACAACACCCTGCAACCCCTTCTCCACTTCAAAAACTGTCATAACTCCTTTGATATATGCTGCCCGATGGCGTAGCCATTGGGGGGCAAGGGGAAAATATCTATCTTTGAAAAATCTTCCCCACCTTTTATAAATGCCCTTTCATCCCTGAAAGTGCCTAAAAACCTAAAATTTCGCGCGCATTTCTTGTTAACATGGCCCAATTTCCTCTAAAAATTGCACATTTTAGGGAGTTCGTTGATCAATTCCAACGAAATTAGAATTAAAAACACCGGGGGACAAGGGGAAAATATCCCTCTTTGGAAAATCTTTCCCCACCCCTTGACAAATGCATCCTCTGAAAGTGCCTAAAATTCTCAAATTCTTTGCTCGCATTTCTTGTTACGGTAGGACAATTTCCTCTATAAATTGCATATTTTAGGGAGTTAGAAATTAGAATTAAAAACACAAAAATATTTTGCGCGCTTGGCGCGCATTTTGTAGGGCTTTTTTAGTTTTATCCTTTTAAGTTATTTAAACACATAATAGTCCCAAACTCAAGAAAGACAAATTTAAGATAGATCATTTTAACCTAAAAGAAGGGCCTCAATGTGTATAGATGGTGAAAGAATATGTTTGTAATAAATAAAACCATGATGAAAACGCTTATATTTAGTTACAAACACGTATTATTATTGTTATTATTTGTTGTAATGATGTTGTTTGTACTGTTCTTTAATTTTATTAAAGAGGGCCCCTGAATATCAGTTAACCTGGGCTAAACTAGAAGGGTTACCCTCTTTAAAGATGGTTGAAATAAAAAATTAAAAAAATAAATACCCACTCTGACCCAAGACCCGTGTTACGCGCCTGGTGTTAGCGCCAATGTGTGCCCTTGTGCGGACTGGGGATGTGCCCCCTCTGAAGCTGGAAACCTTGTTTTTGCAAAATAAATTGATGTAATTTGCTATTATAGGCCTAATCAATAAATTCCTCATCAACCGATATAACCTTAAACATTCTTGGAATTTACATAACATTACTGATGTTGTACACACCCTTCAGTGTGAAATTTGGCTCT
>NW_022686011.1:0-833 GCF_011630105.1 Anneissia japonica
GGGGGCAGGGGGAAAACTGCTTCTCCCCTGACGGTTTTTACCGGGCTGACCAAGCCGTCGTACCGGGCTGGGTTATACGAGAAAAGAAAGAGGGGAGAGGAAGGGAAAGAGAAAGAAGAGGAAAAGAAAAGGAAAGAAAAAGAGAAGAGAAAAATAAAGACAAAAATAAAAAGGAAGATATCATAATGACCAGACTCGCAACACCCTGCAACCACTTCTCCACTTCAAAAACTGTCATAACTCCTTTGATCTATGCTGCCCGATGGTGTAACCACTGGGGAACAAGGTGAAAATATCTATCTTTGAAAAATCTTCCCCATCCCTTCATAAATGCCCTTTCATCCCCTGAAAGTGCCTAAAAACCTCAACGAAATTAACATTAAAAACACCGGGGGACAAGGGGAAAATATCAATCTTTGGAAAATCTTTTTCCACCCCTTGACAAATGCATCCTCTGAAAGTGCCTAAAATTCTCAAATTCTTTGCGCGCATTTCTTGTTACGGTAGGCCAATTTCCTCTATAAATTGCAAATTATTTAGGGAGTTTTCATCAATTCCGACGAAATTAGAATTAAAAACACAAAAATATTTTGCGCGCTTGGCGCACATTTTTTAGGGCTTTTTTAGTTTTATCCTTTTAAATTATTTAAACACATAATAGTCCCAAACTCAAGAAGGACAAATTTAAGATAACCTAAAAGAAGGGCCTTAATGTGTATAAATGGTGAAAGAATATGTTTGTAATAAATAAAACCATGATGAAAATGCTTATATTTAGTTTCAAACACACGTGTGTGTCCTATATTATAAATAAGATAAGCCCTATGTCGTAT
>NW_022686012.1:0-799 GCF_011630105.1 Anneissia japonica
TACAGTAATTTACTTTGGCTATTACAAATTTATGCTATAGAATATTTGTTAATATTGAAAAAAAACCCCATGTTTGTTTACATTGTTTCTAATGTATAAAATTATGGAAACAATTTTTAAATATATTGCCATATACTGTAGTAACTTGAGGGGACTCTAATCACTTAGCTAATCAAATAACCCTAACTTTTGTCATTAATTAATGAATGCTTAAAGCCTCATTCCCGGCAGAATTTTACTAAAAATGCATATGCATTACTCTAATTATTATAAACCATGGACAAATATTGGCACAAATTTTAGTTTTTACGCAAAAGAATTTAAAAAAAATGAGAAATACAGACTATTTCTCATCGGAGATTACCATTTTCTCAACGAATTCTTCGTTACTAGGCAAATTCAGAGGTTGTAGATCGCATCAGTTGGAATGCTCTCGCTTTGATGTATAGTTTCGGGTGTCTACTATATTTCTTTGCAGATCTATCGTAAAATCAAACATAGAAAAATTCATTCACATTTTTTTGTGTGTGGAACACAAAAAATAAAATTTCAGCCTTATTTTACATTTTTAGGAATTCCGTTGAACTAGCAATTTGTATGATACTTATAAATCTTTATAACATATATAAAAATCAGATTTTTCTTAACTAAAAATTTGCCGGTAATGGGGCTTTAAATAGTAATTCTATAAACTTTGTTTCTGATAGCAAATTTGTAGTACTGTAATTCATTGAGACATCAACTTCATTTTAGCTGGGACTTCAGGCCCAATCCCCCTTTTTTACCAGTTTACTACTGT
>NW_022686013.1:0-1644 GCF_011630105.1 Anneissia japonica
GGCCCGTCCAAGGGCCCCGAAAAATTTTGGGCTTAGATGCTCTCTGGGTACTCTGAATATCTCTATTGCTGAAATTAAACCTTAAAAATGAGTAGCTATAACAGGAACGATAGAATTTTCGATGATCTGGGCCTGATAAAATATAGAATTGCGAAGGTTTATATTATTCGATAAAAAGTTTGGGTTTAATCAAACAAAGCTTGAGAATTAGTGGAAAAGCGTAAGATTTTAGGAGTGGCTTGAGCTTGAGGTTTGTTCGAAAAATGTGAGGTTCACGCCGGATGCGCGAGACTTGGTATGATATAGAGCTAATAATATATTGACTGTATTTTTGATTTATTTTCTTTGGAATGAGATAAAATCAGCTGACCTTTTTTAAGAGGGGTAAAACCTTGAATTTTGAAGAAATTAAAGGTCATTAAAAGACACCTCAGAAGTCGGGAAAGCTTATATTTCCGGCCATCTAGGAATCGAAATTTTCCTGGGGGAGACCCCGGACCCCCTTTCATTTTTGGGTTTATGGGAAAATGAACCCCACCCATTTCAAATCCTGGATCCGCCCTGGCCTTATACCCTGATCATTTATTGTCATTAAACCTAAACAACATTTATACATATTTACAGCGATATAGACCAATATTATAAAGTCACATTTGATGATGTTGCAGGCGTTTATCATCCGAATATCTGAATTATTAGTAGGCCTTTAATGTATACATTATTTTAATCGATTTCAACATGCTGTGTATAATATAATATTTAATAATAGGCCTACTATGATGGATAACCATGTATTTTATTCTTTATTTACTGACATGTTTAAAGTCGGAGGCGGACTTTAAGGTGGGTAGTTATGCAGCCGTCCGGGGCTCATATATTTTTTTTTTAAATTAAAAGAAAATATTTTGTCAAAAGCGGTTGTATTATTAGATTGCTCGGTAGTAGTAAGTAGGGGCCCATCACCTTTCAGGGACTCATTTGGACACGGAGGAAGTAAGCGTTTCCCTAGAAAACACAGGCATTACATAACTGGTCAAACCTCCATAGTGGCGCATCCAGGGGCATAGTTTAAAGAACCCCTTCTAATAAATCTGCCAAATATTGTGTTTGTGGGATTTTGGTCTATTTGGTTTTTTCGGAAATTATAGAAAATGTTACGTATTGTTAAAGCATTGTAGGAGAGTGCTGAGTATCAGTGTTACTGTAAGTAAAAGTATCTAACCCTCTCCAGGGCCCATTTGGACTCAGACTTCGCCCAGAAAGCACATTTTAGATAAATTTGGCGATAAACATGGCGGCAATTTTCCAAAATGGCCGCCATGTGTGAATAGGATGGATGACTCCATTATTTCATTGAGGGTATGCTGCAGTTTCACCCATTGTACACAGCCGGCATTACTGTATGCATATCAGGCACACGGTGGAGGTGTGTACTCAATGGAGTGACTGCTCTAGTTACTATCATTATTACGGCTACTTAAGTTTTACAAGTCCAAGCAGAAGGAAGCAACACTACCTCAAGTAAGAATGGAATATAGTCAATTCAGTGGTTTAACTCACCATATACAGGTATACTATCCTTCTCCTTCATTATCTTATACAATTCCATCCTCGCTAGGTAGGGTGCTCTGCACTGATCTTCCA
>NW_022686014.1:0-964 GCF_011630105.1 Anneissia japonica
TGGCTGTCAGTTGAGTAAATAAATTTCAACAAATTAACAAAATTAGAAATCACATGCAATGGATGACCCAAGTTTTTTTCGCTGCGAAGATTTGGAACATTGTAGAATCGGTGCATAAAAAATACTCTTTCTTTCAAGTAAACTTCAGTTCTTTAATAACAATACTAAAAGAATCATAGTTAGTAGGTTTTGGTACTAAGTAGTCTTCCGAAAAATGAAGTTTATTTTAATATCAATCCCGAAATACATGTAGGCCTAGGCTCTATCTGCACTGCAGGGTATGTGTGTTGTGTTGAGTGGGCGTCTGTCTGTAGTGGTGGTTGTGACATGCGGCCTTAGGCCTAGTTACGCACGTACAGATGGAGCCTAGCGAGGCAGGATTTAATGTTTTTTCATGGCATTATGTACGAATTAGTATAGGCTAGACATATATAAATGCTGACTTAAAACATGTAATATGATTTACTAACTAATTTTAAATATATATTTATTTTTTAATTTTTCAGCAAACGTGTGGATCTTGCAAGTTGCAATTACCTTGCTAGAATTCTATGTTTTTTGAAGAGATGTAGTAAATCTCAGCCATAGCCTCTAATATGCCAATGAACCAAGCAAAGCCTTGTTGACTGCTGCCAAGAATGCTTTACTAGCAAAATTCTGAATAAATAATATTTATAAATTTATATAGGCCAACTGCAATATGTAAACAAATGTAAAATTGTTAAATAAAAGTAAACGAATTAATGAAATTTGTTTGTTTTCTTCATTTTGTGTAATACTTTCATGTTGCACAGCGCGTCGTAAGGCGTCACAGCGCGTCGCTACAGGAGGCGATCGCTTCACGAAAAAATCTCCCTATTTTTTGGTTTTCAAACTTGGGATCTCTGTACTACTATAAGTCAACTTTAATGTGAATTGCAAATTAATTAAAACTTAAAACTGCTCCTAATTAATAAAATAAATT
>NW_022686015.1:0-883 GCF_011630105.1 Anneissia japonica
AAAAAAAAAAAAAAAAAAAAAACAAACAAACCAATAATGAAATCACATTAAAATATGTAAGACTGTTGACTCATTTAGAGGAAACAAACAAGTTCATGGAAAGAATAATCCCACACCAATTTAATAAGGATATTGTGGTCAGAAAATACCGACGGATTGCCAAATTTGTTTATACGTCAATTAGTATAAACCCAAACACAGATAGCGCACCAATTGTATCACGACTCTCCTGCATACGTACATCCTGCAGGAGTTTTATGCAGTAACGCCCCAAAACAGTGACAGCAACGCCGTAGCCAGGATTTTCGGGACTATATCAGGGTGGACCCACTTTACATGTAAATTCAAATAATGTGGGCCATTTTCTTAAACATGGACCCATATTCGCAAAAATATGGGAAATCAGGACCCATTTTTTTTTCAAGAAGTGGCATTAGTTTGTACAAAAACAGCATAATTTAGACACATTTTTCAAAAAAAATTGGAGCCATTCTTTGTGGACTGAATAAAAAAAATTGTGTGGGACTCTCCCAAGTGTCCCAATAGCTATGGCATTGAGTGACAGAAATTTAATAACATCCTGAAGTCAATCTTAACATTTCTCATTCACAATATAATCAACGAAAATAAGCTGTACCTAAAAAATATCGCCCATTACGTACCTAAACCACTAGCCGTTCGGTGTGAAGTTTTTTTTTAATTTTTTTATAATAATATGGCATTGACGTGCCAATGCATTCCAGCAAGTCTTCTGAAAACTCAGATCTTGGAGGTGATTCCATGTTTCAGGCTTCTTAAAGCCTGGTTAACGCCGTAAACTATGAGGCGCCATCTGTTAACTTATTATTTAGCAAAAAATAACATGGCTTTTTACGTTATATAT
>NW_022686016.1:0-1001 GCF_011630105.1 Anneissia japonica
TTAGGCCAAAGGTAATTAATGCTGAAATTATTATTATTATTATTATTATTATTATTATTATTATTTAGCATTAATTACATTACAATGATGGCCTAGGCCTCGTAGTAGTCTGGGACCTGGTGTACCCTACAGGCTAGCTAGGCCTAACGTAACTTTATACAGTATACGATCTATCGAGGCCCCTAATTCCTATCGTTATTAATATTCTGTCTTAAATACACAAAATATTCTTATCTTGGATTGTGATAAAATATAGGTTGAAGACTGACGACATTATGCAGCTGCTACTGTCGAAAAAACCCTGTTGTTCTCAGCAACTACTGCATTGTAAACTAAACTCCGCATTGCATCTCTAAAATTCGCGGTACCCCCAACTTCGCAAATGCCACCCCAGTAATGGCGCCGACAATAGAGGGCGACACTCAAAATTTTTCTCTTGGATAGGTCTATATTCTTTGGCCTAATAATAGATGCAAATGAATGACGCGCCGGGGAGCGATTTTTTCCGTACGAAACATTTACATGAAACTCCACTCGGGCCGTCTCGACCCGAAAATCTCATATTGCAGAATTCAGGTCAAAAGGTCATCAACAACTTCTGATCTGAGAGAACGTCGCTGTCTAATTTTTAAAAATACATTGATGTTACCGTGCTAATACAAATGGGTCGTTTAAAATGTCATAATATTTAATTGAGCTGCACGCGTAAAAAAGTGTTATTTTAATTTGAGTTACATACTGTGTCAATTTTTATTTTTTAGTTAGGTCTGGGTTTTGCATAATTACCTAGGCCTAACTACAAAAAATATACGCTTTCTGGGGAAAACACAGAGAGTAAGGAAAAGCGCGTTTCTCGGGGCGTTTGATCAAATGAAACAGAATGACAGTTATGTTCAAATTAAGAGAAGAGCTGAGAAGAGGCAGCTCTAAAATACTGGATGCCATAAGACCTGCCAAAATGGCAAAACATCAAATGAATGTAAAAATGAGCTATTTATTAA
>NW_022686017.1:0-767 GCF_011630105.1 Anneissia japonica
TAGTGAGAATCACAGTAGCATCTGTGAACTGTAGAGGGCTTTCCGACTTTAACAAACGAAGGGATATTTTTAATTACTTAAGGGGAAAGAAATACATAATATATTGCCTACAAGATACCCACTTTACCAAAGAAAAAGAGCACTTAATCAGGAACGAATGGGGCCTTGAATTTTACTTCAGTTCCTAAAAGCAACACAAGGGGCGTTGCCATACTTTTTAATACAGGGTTTAATTTTCGCGTGAAAAATACTGTAATAACATTCTGCACTGATATTATTATAAGCAATTTCATTATAGAGTTACGGTTACAGTATAAGTGTTCATGAAATTAAATTTACTTTGCTTGTAGCTGGTTGTTCATCAAATCCAGTTTTGCTTCCCTAATAATCTGTTCATTAACATTAATTAAAGTGTGTGTCTGACCATGGAGTTATAAAATGATTATAACTCCATGGCCTGACTAACCCAAATTCACGTATTACTATCATTTCAATTCTATTTCTTTAATGTTACAAATGCCATCAATGGGCCAATATCCGCACAATAAAAAAGACATGACAAAAGGAGACAAGTTGAAAACACTCTTAACAGAGCATAGTAATAATTATTTATGCACTATAGGGTAGGGACGTCACTACGCTAAGGTCTTAATGAGCCGCATAAGCCAACCTAATCAAACTATGCATCCCGGGGTAGGGACATTACTCCACTAAGGTACTAGTGACCACTCGCATACACCCCACCAAATATTGACAAAAAGGTCTTT
>NW_022686018.1:0-543 GCF_011630105.1 Anneissia japonica
TTTTGAACTATTTCTAAGATTAAGATTAATTTAATAATTTATAATTATATTGCATATTAATATTTCTTAAAAATTACAACAAAAAATTGTGCTAATTTACGCTGGTTAAGACGATAACTAATATTTGTCTTATAGTAAAGTCTTATACTTTGCAAAATATTAAAGATGGTAATAAAGTGACGGAGCTGATTGTTTTTGGTTACCGGAGTAAATTAAATAATCTTATAGTCTTCTATGATGCTTCCAAATTTTCTCAAACAATGAAGCAACAAAACAAATTTGAAAGAGACATTTTATTTAGCCACAAACATGTTTGTTGTCTGGCCTAACAACATCTTCAGTACTACCAGTATTAAGTGTTATTTACTCTCTCAGCTCAGTGCTTACAAGCAACAGTACAGGTTTATCATTTAAATATTAAGTGTTATTTTGTATTATGAACTATTCCATTTGATATTGAGGGCTTCCTTACATTTTAAATTTATAACAGGTTTTGTTAAAATGTTGTTTAAAATTAAGTTTTGTGTTCTTCTCTCTATTCAA
>NW_022686019.1:0-547 GCF_011630105.1 Anneissia japonica
ATTATTCAATGGATGCTCCAGATAACCATACATGTTACATCAAGCAACTGCTGTATTAACCATCAGTTGCATTATTCAATGGATTAATGCATGCCCGATATGGGCCTCTTTATGATTCAATGCTAATATCTAGGTCTCAGTTTAAAATGGCTTTTAGACAATATAAACATGATAAAGAACTCTGTTGTGTTGTGACTCAATGGCTAAATCTTCGGCTAATGACAATTACTTAAAGTTCGAGGAAAAGGTGAAAAAAATTAAAGGTGGCACTCTTAAACGTTCCAAGGTAGTTGAAAGAAATTTGTAATATGTTGTCCTATCATGAAACTGTAAAGAATTACATTAATCACTAGGTAAATTCACAAGCTTTGACAATGTCTACACTGAGCACCTTCAAATTTTTAGTGCGAGGGTTCACACTTTTTAGTTTATGCTTTTAGCTTAATGCTATGGCATAGTCATGTTACTCCCGAAATGACATAGGGTTATTTTACTTTTAATTAAGTTAAAGATATCACTTACAATGTAATTATTGTCCTATTACTTT
>NW_022686020.1:0-936 GCF_011630105.1 Anneissia japonica
ATATGCATGCATGTGTGTGTATGTGTATGTATGCATGCATATTTTTTGTCATGGATGAAGATGTTTCACTAGTGTAAATGCATATTTTATTTTATACTAGTACTTCTGGAAGATATATACATTATATAATATTCATTATATTCTATAATGACATTTATATTAGTAAGTTGTAACTTGTCAAAAGGGAATAATGAAATCATAGTGAACAAAATAATGTAAAATTATAGAATATTAAACTAAATATTTCTTGTGTTAGCCAAGATGAACTACTGCTTGTGATGTATTCAATAGGTTAAATAAAAAATATATAAATTTACATCATCGATATTATTTATTACTTCTGTATTGTTCATATTATTCCTAGGTAAGTTCTGTCATCTTTCCACATTGCTGTGCACTGCCTCTTTCAAGTCCTTGGTTGCCACTTCCAGTGCATCTTCGATCATTCATCTGTGGCACGTGTTCCAGGCCCTAATTTGAATAAAATACAATCCTTTTAGTACGCTTAGTGCGCGCCATACCCAAATTGAATTAGCGTCTCATACTTTATGAAAAATACTAAATAATAGAGGGAACTTGAGGCAAGTCTAAATACGTATTGGACTCATCTCCATTTTGTCTTTCTGGTATCAATTATGCTTTGTGTGGTTTTATTTTATCTGATGGATATGTTTGTCATGTATCTTACCATTGCCCATTCCACTGTTCGTAGTTTTTATGTTGCTTGTTGTCCATAGTTTTGCACCTTACAGCATTGTTGACAACTTACAGGTCATACTATGGTCATAATTTAATATGTTTTTGTCATAAAAATACCCACCAACTTTTGTCCGCATCCTTTCAGAAGTATAATTACGCAACCTTACGAAAATGATAAAGAATATGAATCAGGGGCGGCGTCAGGAATTCTCCGACGAGGGGTCCAAGCTCCCTGAT
>NW_022686021.1:0-1642 GCF_011630105.1 Anneissia japonica
AGGTTCCTCCGACTTATCTTTCCCTTGGGGATTTGAAATTATTATTTTCCACCCCATCCTCTCTTCCTAAAGCAAATCTTTGATGCCATCAATGAAATAAAACATATCGTTATTTAGCCTACATGTCTTTAATCCACACTATTGTTTTAGGGAGTAACATAGGGATTGTTTACATCACATTGTCCAAGTTCTAAAATTGATATCATG
This sequence comes from Anneissia japonica, assembly GCF_011630105.1. NCBI lineage: Eukaryota > Metazoa > Echinodermata > Crinoidea > Comatulida > Comatulidae > Anneissia > Anneissia japonica. The sequence continues at coordinate 208 of NW_022686021.1, forward strand.
TTCTTTGTAAGATAAATTTTTATTGTTTGTTTGTTTTTTTTTGTTTTTTTTTTGTATTCCGTGTTATTAAGGTGGCATGAATGCCTTAACTTTTACAACAAATCGAAAGGTTTACCTATCAATCGTCTGATTATTTCGTTCCCTGCAGCAGCAAAGGTAAGTAATCATAATGATTAGTTGGATGTTGTAGTGTATCAATTGTAGGACTATAACCTTTTTGGCCGAGTTATTAAAGAGAAGGAGATCACTCGATAACAAATCTGTATATTTGACGCGTCAAAAAAGTGTTTCTCACTCATGAAAACTTCATTCTCTTGAATACCGGTACAGTACTTCGGATTTATAGGAATCAGATAACACAGCAGGGAATTCCTCCTATACACAGAAGATTCATTTTATTTCCCTAAATATGACATAGTAGGATGAAAATTTTGCTTTTGCTGTTTATTTTTTTTTTTCAATTATAAGCTATTTCATAGTTTTATTTACGCATGTCTATGTCGCATAAACAAACAGTTCATACGGTGTAGAGCCTGATCTGACAAAACTGTTTAATTTACATTTCTTGAAGAAATGCTGCAGCCTATGCCCCAACCCCTCTATTTGTGCCGCGTCGTCAGTGAGTAAGCTAATAAATTTGGAAATAAACATGAATTAATTTAATTCAGATTATTATTTAATTTCTACAACTATTCATAGGCCCCTTCTTTTGGGATTTTTATAATGTAATTTTTCTTTTCTTTTCTTTTTTTGTTAAATGGGAACTTAAATAATAATTTACATTTATATAGCGCATAAATCACAATGCATCTATGCGCTTTAAATAATAAAACAAAATGCATGATGACTTAACAATATAATATGGTGTGGTGGCAAACATAATATACCTTTCCGGAGTGTCAATCAAACTTAACAACTGACTAATCAAAACAGCGCTAGGAATACGCGCGCGTCTCACAAACCCACGTGCTGTGCCACAAACGCACGTGTTCGCGTATGTTTTAACACTGTCGCTTTGTGGGACCTTAGCAACAATGTCCAAGGGGCGGGGCTTAGCGGAAAGGTCTATTGCGTTGAGCTGTAATACGTAAAAAAGATCACAAGTATCGTTTATAGCCAATTTATCAATTATTCATAAAATTTAAAACAGCGAACACTAAACTTCTAAAAATATAAAATAAGAAAAAGAAAGCAAAAGAAAGAAAACAGACAAAACAGACCAAGTAAACAAACACACACACGAGCACACCCCCACAAACACCCGAACCCACACAAGAAAAAAAACCTAAGAAAAAGGGGAATATAAATCTTTGTTTAAAATGTGCATTATAATAATAATAATAATAATAATAATAATAATAATAATGATAATAATAATAATAATAATAATAATAATAATAATAATAATAAAATTAATAATAATAATGTGCATATC
>NW_022686022.1:0-1027 GCF_011630105.1 Anneissia japonica
TGTTGCTACTTGGAGTGTATTATGTCTTTGATCTTGAGTACCCTAAGATATATTCACAGGTCTTGTGGTTTTTGCAACAATACCTGATAGGCGAAAAATATGATGGTATTATGTCAAGCAAATATCACAAATTTGCAACAGAATATTTAAGTAAACAGTAGTGTCAAAAGGCATGAACTAAACTATAAAATTTAGATTTTTCTCTTTTTTTATGAATCCCCCAAGACCTGTGAATATTATATAATTCTATTATGAAATGATTGTTCCAAGCAGTTATAAAAAAAAAAAAATTAATTCTTAATACTGGTTTGCATTGAAGAAAATCCCCCTTTTTTATTTCATTGACAGTGTATATTCATATTTGAAGCTGGTGTTAAAGACCCTCTGACTGCAAAATATGCTTTATAATAATTGTAGTTTTAAAAAGATAGAAACAATAGAAAATGATAAAAACATGTAATTTTGTTTGATTTTAACAGTTTTATTAGTCAATTGTATTTGTTAATAGCAAAAAGTAAAATCTCGGTAGGAAATGAAACAGTGAATTTTTAGACAGTGAGGTCTTTAAATATGTGAAAATGCAGTTGTTCATTGTTTGATAATTTAAACACATTGTACAAAAATAAACACTTGAAATAATCATTAAACACAGTCACATGTTTTAAATCTGTTACAGGCAATAAATGGATCACAGTGTATAATTTAAAAACGTTTTGACGTGTTTTTCTTTTTAATGTGTGTTTACTTTTTAAATACTTTGGGTGTTTATATTTACACATATCTAGTGTTTATAATTTAAACACATGTGTTTAAAATTTAAACAGTGTAAATGTTATAAAACTAAACATCCTGAATGTTTTTTTATTAAACATGTTCATTAAATAAATGCCATCACATGTTTAAAAACTGTCACAGATGTGTTTATTCATGTGTTTAAATCTTAAACACTTCTTTTTACAGTGTGTTCGCACGATATCTCAAAAACTGCCACGAGTAACGAAAAATCGCTGTCAGCGAATATTTGGCT
>NW_022686023.1:0-1985 GCF_011630105.1 Anneissia japonica
TTATCCACCCCCCATTGCTAAATCTTAGATCTGCCACTGATACAGTTAGCTAAAAAAATGTCAATTATTTTATGGTCTACATCCTATAAGATGCTGTCCCTAGCTATATATTCTACTATTGAGCTCGCGGACAGCTATGATGAGTCGCAAATCTCACTGGAATAGCCTACCCCTTTATTTCCATAAGACAACTTACCGGTGGATTCTCATATGTATCTAACGGTAACAGTGTAAGGATTGCCTCTAGCAATTCTGGAATGTTATGGCCTATAAAAAAAAATTATCATTATATTGATAATATTAATAACAACAACAACAATAATAATCACAATAATTATTATTAATTTAAATTTATATTATTATAGATATTGAATTAACATATATAGCAATAACAACAATCATAAATATACCAATAAATATAATAATAATGATGATAATAATAATAATAATAATAATAATAATAATAATAATCCCAAAAAAAAACATAAATAATTCTTATTCAGTAATAATAATAACAATACCAATGATAATTACAATAATAATTAATAATTTAAGTTAATAATTAAAAATAATGATAAAATAAATATTGAATTAACATAAATAACAATAACAACAATCATAAATATGTAACAATAAAATAGAATTAACAATTAATAATAATAAATAATATATAATTAAAAAAATAATAAATTAAATATTGAAATAACATAAATAACAACAATCATAACTATATAACAATAAAAATAGAAAGCAACATAGAAATAACAATAATGAAAACAAAAATTATAAATAACACAATTAACTATTATTCAGCATATACAAATTACAATGTACTTGATTTAAAGTTAAACAAAAACAGTAATTATGAAACATAAATATAACAAACAATAAAACACACTGAAACACATGAACACCACATACACATGACTTCTTTAAAGTATTGAAGAAAACATTTCTACTGAAGCTTTTAGTCTTACCGTCAGCACGAATAAGCGTTGGTCCACATTTGCACACTGAACTCGATGGGAAGTTAGCATCAGCCAGAACTATAGAGTAAATATTGGGAAAAAAGAAAATGAATATGTGTTTATGGTGGTATCAAACTAAGTAATTAATAATTAGTTAATTAATGAGTAGTTGTCGTTGTAAGTATATACTGTTATAAGTTGAGACTTTTTTTTTAGTGCTTTTTTCGCATACTTAGTTTTTTTTAACAGTCATCAGAGGAGGGTGGAATAAAAATAAATATATAATTTTGTTTTCTTATTTAGCAAATAGTTTTGCCAAAAACATACAGACGGAGGAGAAAATAAAAATTCAATTTTATTGCTGAATGTAAAATAGGATGGTTGAATGCTTTAAATTTATATAATTAGGAAGAAATATACGTATCTTATCTTTGGAGATTTCAAGGGAGCGGAGGGCGTAATAAAAATAAGGAAAAACTTTTATTTTTCATTTTTTTTAAAATTTACACATTTTTGGGGTGGCGCAAGCGCTAATTGGCCAAAATTAAAATATTGTTTTTATTCGAAATTATCAATATTTGCAGTTGACCGTTCATTAAACAAGGTATAAAAAAGTCTTGCCTAAAGACGAAAGAGTGCAAATTTGTTGATTAGGCTAATTGCCTATTCGCTCTGTATTTTCTGGGATTGCCAACTAATTATTATTATTTTTATTGTTGTTATTTTAACATTATTTTAACATTATTAGGTCAATTACATAACCTATTTCAATCACCTTCTATTTAACGGAGTTTTAAAAACAATCGGTCCTGACAAAACACAGTATCAAGCTACAAATACACAGCAGTGTTTCTAGGAATATGTCAGGGGAGGGGCTGATGGGTGTGTCAAGTTGGGGTTCCAAGTGGGAAGAAGCCACTTCACTTCTGAGAGATCTGGTTAAATGAGCTTTGTTAACGTCTAACTCTGTTCTGCTGGGCATGGTGTGGTACCCCATCTTGGGACCCCTGTAGGAAT
>NW_022686024.1:0-874 GCF_011630105.1 Anneissia japonica
CCATCATGATCTTGATGAAAATAATAATGATATTAGTATTGTTATCATAATCGCATTAAGAAGAATGCGTTCTTGTTTTCTGCTTATCGCGGTCGCGTGCACATGGGTTCCTATATGTAATTCCCATTTTACATCACTCTGCATCGTTAATTAATACAACTAAGAAACATAATTATGGCTTTAATCAGGCCAACAAAAGGACTAAGCTGCATAATCATTTCAATTATTAATCATACGTACTGAGCCATTCAAAATGTAAGAGCATTAAATAATAGAATACAATTCATAGAATGAATAACCTATATAGACAGCTCTCAGAAAAAATATCGTAGCGAACGAGAGGTAATCTTAGCAGACTACTTTTGTAGTGTGTATAAATATTACAGCGAGTAAACCAGCTTCATTCTTAAGGCATGTTTATACTTCAACGATAACGATAAAAAAGCTAAAAAGCAATTGTTCATATAGAAAATAAAATAAATAAGAGAAGTTTTTACACTAGAAAGATTCGATAACGATTTATCAGTTATGCGATAACAACATATTTTAACAAATCAAATCAGATGACTTCATAATCATGAAAACATTAAAATCGTAGTAGTAGCAACAATTTTTATCGTTGAAGTATAACAGGCCTTAAATCTTCAAACTTTGCACGTCATGCTGCTATGCAACGTGAATTCACGCATGCGGTTATGGTAGTAGTTACGATGATGTGGCTACCAATATTTTAAACACTGTATAAGCCATAAAGATTAAAATATACGGCAACAATAATTATTAATAATGATGATGAATAGTTATGATGATGATGATGATGATGATGATGATGATGATGATGATGATGAAGAAAAGGATGAATAATGATGATGAG
>NW_022686025.1:0-1092 GCF_011630105.1 Anneissia japonica
ACTTTAACACAAAATTTATTGACATAAAGGATCGACGTTTCGTGTCCATCATGGACGCATTTTCAAGATCAAGTGAACAAAAATTAACAAGTCATAGAAAACCAAATGTAGTTGGCATGAGGTGGGATTAAACAATCACATGATTAACACTTAATATGATACTATAGCTCAGTAGGTTATCATGGATGGATGGAGTCTGTTAAGTGAGGGTTGTTTGATTTAATAAATGTATTATTATTATATATCAATTTATATAGTTAATAGTTGCAATAAAAACATTTTGTGAAAAATAATGACAACGTATTAGCAGTAGTTCTGTACTACTGACCCCTAATAAAATTGCAGTTACTTGCTCAACATGGGGAAGTCCACACCCAGACATCTTCATAACAATAGGTAAAATGGAAATTCATAATTTGATACACACATAATCATTCCATGCAAGTTGAAGATAAACAACAAAAACAACATTAAAGTCAGTTACAGTTGCATGAAAAACATTGGAACAATCATTAGTGCACGCAATTAAAAAATCATCAACAAAACGGAAGAAGAAACACCCAATAAATCATGCAATTGTAGAAATAGAGAGAACTGCCCATTAAACGGTAAATGCCTAACCAGTGCTCTAGTATATAGAGCCACCATAACAACACAAGAAAACACAAAAACATACATAGGCCTGTCTGGAGGACCTTTCAAGCAAAGGTATAACAACCACATGAAATCGAACAATACGAAAAAGAAACAGAACTCTCAAAACACATAGGGCAACTAAAAAGAAAAGGTCATGAATATGCAATAAAGTGGGAGATCCTAAAGAAATCAAACACACACATGCGCAATTCAGGGCAATGTAACCTATGCATTGAAGAAAAACTAGCCATCCTATACAACAAAGAACCCAACACAATTAACAAAAGAAACGAGCTCATCACTAAGTGCCGTCGCAACAAATCTAAATATGAAAAGGAAAGAAACAGGTGACAAATGGGTATAACATCAAGTAACAACCTAAGGCTGTCAGTTGTCTGATGACCGCCATTGGGCGCGAAACTCAGAGTAACAACCCTCTCTCTCTCTCGGGAACGA
>NW_022686026.1:0-623 GCF_011630105.1 Anneissia japonica
TCTTCGTGGGACCAAATTTTGCAACAACCTGTGAAAAAAATTACAAAATAGTGTGACAAAAAATACTGATGTAAAAACAAATGAATGACTGGATGACAAAAACAAACTCCCTAGGTAGTGCTAGGCCCTAGGCCTAGACAGACCTGCTGGGTTAGGCTTAGACCTACTCTAGACCCCTCTCCCCTCTAGTAAGCCAGGCTAGCGTAGGCCTACTTGCTTGATACATTTCGATATTCTTGCTTCTCAAAGGACAATTTTTAAATTAAACATCAACATTTACAAATCTTATTAGGCTTATACCAAACTGATTTTCTTAACATGTGTAGGCCTGTGCGACCGTTTCCATTCCAGGCTTGGTAGATGGGGCCTAACTAGACCGCTGCCGCACTGCCACTGACCTATTCAAATACACTAGCCTATACCTACTAGTTAGGCCTATGACAAGGGTGATTCATGACAAGCACAGTTAGCAATACGTACCGTCGTAAAATCTTCTCTCTCCTATGTCTCCTCCTTCTCCAATCTCACCCGATTTGAAAGCATCAAACAATTCATTACAACGGTGGTATCACTGGGGATATTTTTTGCGAACCAGCCCTTCAAAACATGTATTCCCCTCTTTA
>NW_022686027.1:0-742 GCF_011630105.1 Anneissia japonica
TTATATTGTATCCACTAATAAAGAATGAATAAATGAATGAATGAGTCTGTAAGAAAGAAACCAGACTATGACCATGGTATGATCCCACTTTATTAAATTTAATTTTCAAGTACAGTATAAATACATACTTTTTATTTGAATTATAATAAGATACATTTCTGATTACTAACATTAACTTTACTAAGTATAAATGCTGTCTCTTATACACATCTAGATGTGTATAAGAGACAGTTTCCGCAGTTTTCCTGAAGCTATTGTACCCATGTAATAGTTTGTAACCCAGTAATAGGTTGTAACATTGTAGAACCTGTCTCTTATACACATCTTGTGTTTCTAAACCACCAAAACATACAGCCCTTGTGACCTACCCAAGTTATTAAAGACACGACAGTGCCTGCAAAATATTTAACTTTCATATTCAACACTCAAATTTTTATAAATGAATGAGTTCTATTCACAAATATTACTGTTTCGATTGGCAAACACAAACAGCAATATTAATTAAAAAACGATACTCATTTAGGGGGATAACAGAGCTTACAAGGTACTGTACTTTTATGAAAAAAAAAAATTGAAAATTCCGAAATTTTAGGCACTGTGTTTTTATTAGAAAACTAATTGCTTAAGAATCACTTTAAAAAGACTGTACCCACTATATTTTAAAGATGTATGCAAAAAACTAAAATAGTGTAATACCATTGTTCCTCCATGAAATGCTCCATGAAATGTTGCGGTTCTTTTC
>NW_022686028.1:0-759 GCF_011630105.1 Anneissia japonica
CACACCCACTTTGCTTTCGTCTGGGAAATCTGACCCCTCGTCGGGGGAATCGGCCCTCCGTCGGGCAAATCCAGGCGTCACCACTGGAATTTCTATACGGTAGTTCTGCAAATATTATACTGTACCTGATTTCAAATTTAACACGTAGAAATTATTGAGATGGTGGTTAGGGGGGAAAAATGCAGGAAGAACTAATCTTACAACGACAATTAATGGTTGTGCCAATGCTCCCCCTTATCAATCTATACTCGATAGGTGAAGCTCAGTCGGCTGGCTGGCTAAACTGGGGGTAGCCACTGTGTGTGCGCTGAACTTTGGAGATCGCTTGATCCCCGCTGCTGTCCATGTGTTTCAATTGGTGGACTGAAATGTAAGTTTCAAAAAGCGCACCGTATTTCGGATGAGACGTTCCGTGGGTACTGTGTGTGTGTACTGTACATTACAGAACGCAGTGCACTCTTCGGAAAAATATAGGGGATTTTCTCCCGGTGTCTTACCAATTCACAACCACTGGAAGTAAGTCTCAGTATTTTCGTGGGTTAAGGCCTGTTTATAGTTCTACGATAACGATAAAAAGAAAGCTAAAAAGCAATTGTTCATATAGAAAATAAGAGAAGTTTTTACACTAGAACGATTCGATAACTATTTATCAGTTGTGCGATAACAACATATTTTGACAAATCAAATCAGATGACGTCATAATCATGGAAAAACATTAAAATCGTAGTAGTAGCAACTCAAATTATAATAAAGGCACGC
>NW_022686029.1:0-815 GCF_011630105.1 Anneissia japonica
TTACCTACGCTTATCTCTCTTCACCCAGGTGTGTAAATGTGTACCCAGTGCTTCACTACTAGGGCTGGAAAAAAAAGGCAGCATGGAAAGGTACTGGCCACCAATACCACAGAATGCCAAGGCTTAGTACAATGGGCTAACAACTCATTCCACTACATTCAGTAATGAATATGGGACTACCTTTACCTTAACTTATAATGTACTTTAGAACTTACTTTCACAAATCCAGGACTTGCTACGATTACATATTTCACAACTGGTAAATGAAAAGAACAAAATATTAATTAGAATATCATCTTGTTGCACAATATTTCAGAAATGAAACAGACACTATTTGGCCATTACAAAGATTGTGATTTAGTTTCTAATTTAACATTCATGTAATAGTAATATGGAAACAATTGATGAAGTGGTTGTGATTCAGGCTCTCAAGGCATTAACTACAGTTCTATCTTCTACCCAGCTTAGCTTAGCTATACTCGCATTGCCATGCAGATTATCTGTTAATTAACACGACACACCAGTAGACGTTTTCTTGGTTAATTATGAAGTGAAATTTACGCATTCCAATGTTTTAATAAGTGTATATTCTTGCTTTTAATCCTTAAAAACCATTTGGAATCAACATGCAATAAAGACGGAACTCTACAAAGCAAGTTTCTACTGGCTACTCTGTTCAGTAGACGTCTAATTCAAATTCGTTAGATTCGTCGGTGTAAATTTCAAATGCACCTCATTCATTCTTTAAACTCAAGACGCTTTTCAAAACATGTTGCTAATTTAATTACGGAGGAAATTTGTAGAGAATAAAATAT
>NW_022686029.1:883-1100 GCF_011630105.1 Anneissia japonica
TTTAATTAAAACATTCTTGATTACATCGAGCTTGTTTCTGTCACGCACTATGAAACTTTGGGCGATCTGACGTCATCATAGCCGAAGCACATGTCTAGTCTGCAAAACACCCCACGAAAATGGACCAATTGGCGGGCAGGCAGAGTTTTTGAGGGAGCGACCTGTTCTGTTTACAACTACTGCCGACCAGCAAGTGGCATTGCCCAAAGAAGAATGT
>NW_022686030.1:0-1018 GCF_011630105.1 Anneissia japonica
CTTCGATCGCATCGTGCTCCGGCTTCTGTCTCCTAGAATATTCGCGGTGACGGGCGAAAATCGGGATGGCGGCCCACTGTTCGCGAGGAGGCCGTTACATTCTGCCAGTCCCTTTCCGACCACACGAACGCGAAATGCAATCTGGTTCGCAACGAAGACAAAGTGCTCACGTTCGTGTCGACGTGACGAAGTACTTTCCGTACTACTCGTTCGCCGGTCCCAGAGGCGAACCGGAACCGTTCGTGAACAGAAATTACTCGTACAGAGCGGACAGGGTTTCCTCGTTGCCGGTATCGAAAGGCGTCGGAGTCTGTCTCTTATACACATCTGCTGCAGAATCCGACGACGACCCGGGTGCTGGTGAGAGAGGGAGTGTACGTCAACACGGCGTTCCTCCTGTTCCGGACCGTGGAGCAGCGGACGTGCAGCGTCGTGATGGCCAAGTCGGGAGCCAAAAACCGCTATCTCTTCCTGGGCAACGGAAAGTTGGACGCGATCGAGACGAACGCGTCGTCCTACAAGACGAGCTGCCGCATCGAGATCACCTACGTGGACACCAGTCCGATGGACAACACGAGGGCGCAGCACTACGTCGCCGGGTTGGGACACGTCAGAGGCATGGGATGCACGATCATGAATCCCTCGCAGCAGCACCAGCGACAGGGACACGGTGATTTCGTGGCCGTGCCTCTGCCCGCGTGCTTCGATCCCGAGGCGCAGGAGTTGATGATCGTGCTCTTATACACATCTAGATGTGTATAAGAGACAGGTGCTGGAGGGAGACCACTATCCGATGTCCGAGNGATAACCGAGAAGTTCACGACGAATCCGTACGCGACGATCGGAGCTTCGGAGGCGCACGTCACGCTCGCGCTGAAGCACCCTCTCTTGATGACGGACAACGCGGGCGGAGCCGGCGGCGTGCACAGAACGTACCTCCTTAGCAGACAGCAGGTAGAGCAGTACAAGTCGGACCTGGACCAATTCTACCAGCCGGTGTTCAGCCACAACCTGAAGG
>NW_022686031.1:0-601 GCF_011630105.1 Anneissia japonica
CAAAAATGGTATGATTGTATTCCTTGACCATATAAAAATAGTTTCAGACATTAGAATTATAATTAAAAGTGGTTTAGAAGCGGAGATAAAGACAAACATAGGTTTTATTAGGCGGCCATTTTGAAATCCAAAATGGCCGCCATAATGACCTCGGATTAGGTGGTTCCTACCAAAAATTGAATGCTATGACCATAAGGAGCATGCAAAAAAAAATTGGTGCTTTTGTCCGGAACGTCCACATCCAACTGCTAAGCTGCCAGACTAAAGTTAATAACATTTATGATACTTTTTTTTTTTTAAATATTTAGTGTGACAATAAATCTTCAACTAATACTGTATAAAATAATGTAAATGCTTGAATAAGTCCAAGAAACTTTCTTTAACAGTAAATAACTATAAACATACAATTTGAAAAGCTTAGTTCATTTATGCTATTTCAAAGAACCTGTCTTTAACATTATGTTGATTATCAAATATAATTATTTATTAAAAATTAAAGTTGGAAAGTTATATTTACTTCTCAATTTTGTTGTATTTACTTAAAATTAACTTATGAGCAAAACTTTACGGCAAATAATAATAAACCCACCAAGTCCTCAAT
>NW_022686032.1:0-637 GCF_011630105.1 Anneissia japonica
TTTCACTTGATAGTCATGTGAATAATGGTTTAATCACATTATCATATTTCTGTAGCACAAGGCTCTATGTGCTTTGAACAAGCCAATATTATAATTGAAAAAGCCCGAATAACAAAAGAAAAATATATCCATAACCTATGAATCCGAATTGTGTATGTGATTAGGTCTAGGTACTCAAAGAAACAACATTAATTCAATTTAAATAAGCAGGTCGAAGCTTAAACACTTAAGCACGTGGAGACTTCAGTATTTTGCACTTCAACGTAGGCATACATTACTAAAATTCGGCATTACACAATGATTATACATGGATGTCGGATTTACTTTATTATCATGTCGCGTTTATAACGTGTCTTATGTTTTTACAGATAACTCAATGGGTTCGATATCTAAGTATATTTGAGGTTGACTGATCGGTATACAAAGAGAATTATATCCATAACGGTGTAAGTTTACAACTCAACTAACTTTGCTTTCAACAAGTCAGTCATACAGAGTATCGATACTAGTACTTAATTTGAAAAGTATTATGCTCAATTACGGTGTGCAAATAGATATAAGGAGTAGGGGCACTGAATCATTCATAGGTGTACCTGGAATTTATACCTAGGCCTAATTTATTAATGTTTCGAAAGGC
>NW_022686033.1:0-626 GCF_011630105.1 Anneissia japonica
TTCGAAGAACATTTATATGGAGTTGTACTTCGCAGCACTTCACTTGCAATTTGCAATTTCTAGTTGTGGTAATAATTTTAAAGAATTTAAAAGGTCTTTATTTAGATCCTTCTTAATTTCTGTATTGTTTTAAGTGGTGTAAGTATGAGATTTGGTCCTTTATTTAGGATATCCTTGAGTTGGCTATTAATTTTTATGTTAGTAAAATTATGATATTTATTAGTAAAAATAATACTTTAATTAAAAAACTACGACTTTCCATCTGCGGCACACATCACGCGTAGCAATTCATAAAGAAAACAGTTAAAACAGTACCGTAGTGTAGACAGAAACACAACACTGTATAATACGGTGAATCAAGATGAACGAAAACATTTTAAACAGTTAGTCAAACACCGTTTTTTTAAAAAAGAAGTGACAATTTCGTTAATATAAACGAATGTTCATCAAAAATTAGGTTTCACAATGCATAATATCTATATTAGTAAATAATTTTAACGCTGTCATAGAGAAGATAGGCTAAATACAGACATCAAGGAAGAGAAAGTTGCTTGAAAGAAGTTCATGAGGGGGAACGGAATTTTAAATATTTAATTCAATTAAATATATTAACTTTCCAATGTCTG
>NW_022686034.1:0-545 GCF_011630105.1 Anneissia japonica
GCAAAAAATAGTTCTAAAATTTACGCAGATATCGAAAAGGAATGGATACCACATTGGAAAAAAAAATGTCTCATGTGATGACGATTTTGGCTTGCTCTGCCGTTTTAATCATTGTACTATCTATGACTCTGAAATTGTGAGTGTAAACAGCATTCAATATAGTTGGTTCGGCTTGCTACCTCCGCCACCGAATGTAAACGAATTTGAGCCAGTGTTGGTTTTTTTTTTTTTATTATTTATCATTTCCGAAATATCTATGTCATCACAAAGAGGGCTAGTAAAATAAAAATGAAATGAAAATAAAAGGTTCATAGTCACAAATTACACAAATTACACAAATTAATTTTAAAACGACGATCTGTTTTTTTCTTCTCCGCGGTAAGAAAACTCGGAAGCCCAATGTACAGTAAAAGAGTTTGGGCGATGTATATCGTCGTCACCTGAGCATGTGGTGGAGGAGAAATTTCTATTATCTTATTAGCTAACATGTGATTTGGAGGCGTGGCTTCTTTGATGGACTCACCCAGACGCGACTGCCGAACTTT
>NW_022686035.1:0-1968 GCF_011630105.1 Anneissia japonica
ATTATATAGAAACATGTAGGCCTATTCTCACTTTGAGAACAGTTAGTTTCCTCACGTGCTTTCCTATGGATTATATCTTCATCACGTATAAATTTAATTTCATCATCTGGCGAAATTGATTCATCGATCCATGTTAAAACAGCACGATCGCCTACTCTCGCTGGTATAATTTTTTGCACGTTTTCTGATAATCCAGTGAAGATGCACATAAACAATACAGTGCGCCGCAAGATATCCATTACACGTTCGTCCTTTTCAAACGGTAAGATTACCAATCTATTCAATATAGAAAATAAGATAAACACCACTTAATTAAAATACGATGGAATTATATATATATATACACTTGTATATTATATATTTATATATGATAAGATCGTACAGATGCACCGTGTTTTATAATATATATATATATATATATATATATATTTACGGAATTTTTTGGGCGTCTGTTTGTGGAATTTCAAGGGTCTTCGTTTTATAGACACCCTATATGCTGTCTCTTATACACATCTAGATGTGTATAAGAGACAGGTCTATTCCTGTAGGCGTGGGTTCGAATCCCACTCCTTGCAATTTTTATAATATATATTATGTATACTGTCTCTTATACACATCTAGATGTGTATAAGAGACAGATATACAAGTGTATAAACAGGATTTGAGGGAAGCACGTCAATCAGAATCGTAAATGAATGACAGATAATTAAAATAAAACTAAACTAATTCGCAGTAAAATATTGTTGAGTTTGTCGACAACTCAATGGGGTTTGATTTGTTTGATGTGTCTTTTTTAAGTTTGAGATTAAACATGTTATTATTAAACGAGGATAAAATCAATCGGATTTATTGGTGGAATGTTTCAGATTTTAAGACAAATCATTTACAAAGCTGGCTGGGACAGAACTAATTTTTTATCAATTTCTTCTTTTTTTTTTTTTTTTTTTTTTTTGTTTTTTTTGGACTGTTCCCTTATAGACAAATAATTTATTACCCGAAAAGGTGAGATTAAAGAAGAATAAATACTTACAAAGCAACAGCGGTCAACTAACTACACAATCGCCAAAATCTGAATGGAGAAACCACTATAAGCATTTTGCTTTTAAGCTTTCCACCCAGGTGAATTTCCAATTCATATAGTGTATATATTTCTAGCGTCATGTAAATATCCGGAATTGGACACTTAGGCCAATCAGTTGTTGATATTTTGCCATTGTTGATAATTTTCAGTAAAATCGGGATGGTACAAATAGCGCGTCACGTGACCACGATACATTGGTAGGCCTTGTACACCGCCACAATTGATGTGATTGGTTGCATTTTAGGATCTGCTACCAACCGCCCCTCCCACCTTATAGGTATATTCAAATTCATCTAGGCATAGACGGCAAAAATTTCTTACTCAGTCCCACCCCTTGCCACGTTGGATGAGGTGGATGGACCCTCTACATTATTCTTGGAAGCCCTCCCTGGGTCCTCTATTTCGAATACCTGGATGCAGGGTTCCCGGAACGCCACCCTCAGCAGCGTGTGCGAAGCACAACTCAGAGTCAGTAGTGGAACTTGAAATTTCGATATGGTTTCGTAGTCAGATTTTCGAGAAAAACTTCAGCTATCCGTATTTCTCGACTGAGACGTCAGTGGGAACTGTGCAACCCTTAATTCGTATTAGGGGAATTTACGCCCACAAACCTTGTAGTTATTAATAATTTGGTTATAATAGAAAATATTTATTTTTTGGTGACGTCACACTCACAATATAGTTAGAATGCATACGTCATAAGCTATGCTTCACTATTCTTGGTAAGGCAAACTTTCCCGGCGTGCTTCCTTCATGGATAAACAAACACCACTGCTTTGCACATAAATGCCTTTCCTAGCTAGGGCTACAAGAGCCGCATTATTACTTAAACAAGATATAACATTTACCATATTACACAGCTCCTATAAATGGTTGTGTTTTTTTTT
>NW_022686036.1:0-831 GCF_011630105.1 Anneissia japonica
GTCCATCGGACTGGTGTCCACGTAGGTGATCTCGATGCGGCAGCTCGTCTTGTAGGACGACGCGTCCGTCTCGATCGCGTCCAACTTTCCGTTGCCCAGTAAGAGATAGCCGTTGTTGGCTCCCGACTTGGCCATCACGACGCTGCACGTTCGCTGCTCCACAGTCCGGAACAGGAGGAACGCCGTGTTGACGTACACTCCCTCTCTCACCAGCACCCGGGTCGTCGTCGGATTCTGCAGCATATTCTGCAGCATTGACAGGAACAGCAGCGTGAAGACTCCGACGCCTTTCGATACCGGCAACGAGGAAACCCTGTCCACTCTGTACGAGTAATTTCTGTTCACGAACGGTTCCGGTTCACCTCTGCGACCGGCGAACGAGTAGTACGGAAAGTACTTCGTCACGTCTTCGACCGTCTTTCCAAGGCAGTCGGCGCTCTGGGACGTCGTCGACACGAACGTGAGCACTTTGTCTTCGTTGCGAACCAGATTGCATTTCGCGTTCGTGTGGTAGCCAGGGACTGGCAGAATGTAACGGCTTCCTCGCGTACAGTGGGCCGCCATCCTCGATTTTCGCCCGTCACCGCGAATATTCTAGGAGACAGAAGCCGGAGCACGATGCGATCGAAGACAATCTCCCTTATCTCGAGCTCCCTGTTTACACCGTCCGGTTCTCCGCGGAATGACGCTTTTCCCGCGTTCGTGAACAGCCACGAGTGCGTGAAGTTGGCGTTCGTTCTGGTCATCGACTTGTACTTCTCGATTCTCAGGTCGACGAGGGACAGGATGCTCTCGAGCGCTTCGGCCGTCTCCGCGTTCAGTTTGTCTCGT
>NW_022686037.1:0-1339 GCF_011630105.1 Anneissia japonica
ACGACATAGGGCTTATCTTATTTATAATATCGGCCACACACATGTGTTTGAAACTAAATATAAGCATTTTCATCATGGTTTTATTTATTACAAACATATTCTTTCACCACCTATACACATTGAGGCCCTTCTTTTAGGTTAAAATGATCTGTCTTAAATTTGTCTTTCTTCAGTTTGGGACTATTATGTGTTTAAATAACTTAAAAGGATAAAACTAAAAAGCCCTAAAAAATGCGCGCCCAGCGCGCAAAATATTTTTGTGTTTTTAATTCTAATTTCGTCGGAATTGATGAAAACTCCCTAAAATGTGAAATTTATAGAGGAAATTGGCCTACCGTAACAAGAAATGCGCGAAAAGAATTTGAGAATTGTAGGCACTTTCAGAGGATGCATTTGTCAAGGGGTGGAGAAAGATTTTCCAAAGATGGATATTTTCCCCTTGTCCCCCTGTGTTTTTAATTTTAATTTCGTTGTAATTGATCAAAACTCCCTAAAATGTGCAATTTTTTGAAGAAATTGGGCCATGCTAACAAGAAATGCGCGCGAAATTTGAGGTTTTTAGGCACTTTCAGGGGATGAAAGGGCATTTATAAAGGGGTGGGGAAGATTTTTCAAAGATAGATATTTTCCCCTTGCCCCCCAGTGGTTACGCCATCGGGCAGCATAGATCAAAGGAGTTATGACAGTTTTTGAAGTGGAGAAGGGGTTGCAGGGTGTTGTGAGTCTGGTCATTATGATATCTTCCTTTTTATTCTTGTCTTTATTTTTCTCTTCTCTTTTTCTTTCCTTTTCTTTTCCTCTTCTTTCTCTTTCCCTCCCTCTTCCCTCTTTCTTTTCTCGTATTACCCAGCCCGGTATGACGGCTTGGTCAGCCCGGTAAAAACCGTCAGGGGAGGGGAAGTTTCCCCCTCCCCCCGCGCCTGTTACGACACTGGCTAACACGCCAATCATCCCCCCCCCAATGAAAAATATTTTTCTACGCCACTGCTTTGTGGCAGAATTACCAACAGAAGCGTTTGTTTGCTAAGAATTTAATTAAACAAAAGATTTTGGAAATGAGAGTCAATAAATCAATAGCTATTGCAAACAAAGGAGGCCAAAGCTGTAGAGAATTTTGGCCATTACTCAGAGGGTCAATTCAAACAACAGTATACAAATTGTTTCAAGGTACCAAGGTCAGAAAAAATTGTAACTGATGTCAAAGAAAAGACGGAAACGTTGAAAAATTATTGGGAATCACTAAGTAAACCTAAATGTACTACATTCAACAATAATATGTATGTAGCTGCCTCAACGTAGCAGCTTTAATATGCTGATCAATAAGGACACTGAAACTATT
>NW_022686038.1:0-1490 GCF_011630105.1 Anneissia japonica
CTAAAAAAAAATCGTCGCAACTGCAAGCATTGGATTAAAACATAGACTCCGCAACAGCAATTTTTGTTTATTTTATATTTATTTTCATTATGAAATTTTAAAATGTTATTTTAACTAAGTAAGTAATGTCACTGTAAGCCTACATCGTCTCTTCTCTGGCGTTTTTAGTTAGTTTTAGAAAAAAACTAAAGACCCTCACCTCCTTATAGAACTCACTGAGGTATGGCGCATTACCCAAATAATCATATAATAAAATATATATAGGCCTATAATATATATATATATATATATATATATATATATAATCATATAATCAAATATATAATATATCTATCATATAATCCCGTTTGGGGTAATTATTTTCACCCTCGCGCTATAGGGCTGACATCTTCTTTTCAGCATTCTGTAGAGATTGCAAACATCAGCCCATATAAGCTGCCATTCTAGAGCTACAAGAAGTGGTTAGCGGACATCATATCGCTAGGTCTAAAACTTCTTTGCATATGCAATCATGTATACCTATTTATCCCGTCTTTGGAACTAACTTCCTCCTTGTTTTTCACCGTATTCCAAATATCTAATTTTCATTTTCTTATTTATACATCTAATTTTTCAAGAATACCATTAACAAATTTCTTCCATAGTACCTTCTATCATTTTCTTAATTACACTTCTGTTCTTTCATGTACCTTTTGCTTTTATTTTAAGACAACTAAGCCCACTTCCTACCTTTAAGATGTTAACATCAGGCCCTACTACTAATATATAGGCCTATAGGCCTATACAAAAAAAGTAACAGCCATGGGTAACAGTGCCTATTAAATAGTGGTTGAAACAGTGCTCGAATAAAGAAACAATAATTTTGCAAAGCCTATCAACGAATAAGTTGCTCATCAATAGTTTCAAAAAAAAATTCCCGGGTGGGAATTAAACTAGCTATCCCTCGCTGTCAAGGAAAGTTGCATACCGTTATATCACAGGGTTATGGAAGGCAATCGCCGCCAAAAATATAGTTACAAATGAACAACCTATGGCGGCGATTGCCTTCCATATGGGGGGTCCCTTTGACAAAGTATAAAGCAGACCGTACAGTATAATAGCCAAGGCCAATTACATGTAGGCTACTCAAATACCTAATACACCCCTTACTAAGTGAGGTTGAGGCATGCAATTTTTTCATTTCTTCGTCATTATAAAACAAATTTTGTGCATGCACTATTTTTATGTCTGTGTCAGCCTGATTTAATTAAATGCTCTGTACTTCGCGATGGGACCTTGTTCGATATTATAGATAGAAAGACACACAACGCTTCATTTACGCATTTCCATAACCTCTGAATTCAGCCCTTGTATGGGCCTTGTATTTGAATCAATGCAAAAAATACAGCAAGTGATCAATTGATAGTAGATTCTGAACTTTAATACATTTATATTTACTGTCAGTCTGCAAATACAAACACCCCCCCCCCCTCCCTAAATTTTTAACAATT
>NW_022686039.1:0-630 GCF_011630105.1 Anneissia japonica
CAAGAATTTGTACAAAATGACGCTCAGGTTGTAGAAGCCCATAGATACACAGATACCATTTTCAAAAGAGCTTACAATTTCTCATTATTATTATTATTATTATTTTTTCATTTTTATATTTTTGATCCTTTTGTTAAACATTATATTATAATCATAATAATATAAAATTATTATACATCACATATAGCACATCATAATTCTTTATGCATATTTGTTTTGTAAATTTCAGCAATACATACACTTTTTGTTCAAAATACGGTTTTTTTTGTATTTTTGTAACTTATACTATTTTTACACATCAATTTATATTTATAAAGAAATAAACAAAAACCAAAGCACAACAAAAATTACCTGACAATAACAACATTAAAAGCATTCCCAAATTTCTGAAAGTCAAAATTTGACCACTTTTTTTTGGCTTTTTCTTTGTTTGTTAAAAACTCACAAGTGACAAGACTTTTAAACTCAGATGTAAACATTGTCCAAGGACATTTCTTCCCTAGATTTCATTTGTCTTCTTATCACAGCTTGCAAGTACGATATTCATCCATTTTACTTTATCAGTCTTCTTTAGGCACAATTGTAACATAATATGGAATTTTTTCCAACATGAATAATTTTCTTTACAGT
>NW_022686040.1:0-893 GCF_011630105.1 Anneissia japonica
CTTCCTTTGGTTAGTCCTATTAGTAATGTCAAGATTAAAATCCCCTAATATAACAACATCAACATGATGAAGTACAACGTTGAAACATAGAGTCAAGTTTTGTTAAATATTCAGCCTTTGCACTGGGTGGTCTATATATTGTACCTATTAATAAAGGTTTGGAATGGGGTAAGTTAAGTTCAACCCAAAGTGCTTCAATTCCATCTTCACTAAAAATGTTAATTTCTTTAAAAAGCAGATTATTTTTAATGTAAAATAAAATACCACCACCAATTTGGGAATTTGGTCTATCAATTCTACAAATTTCGTAACCATCAATAAAAACTTCATTATTGTCAATATTACCATTAAGCCACGTCTCAGTTAAACAAAGAATACCAACATTTATATCATGTAATAAAATTCTTACATTATCAACTTTATTTCTTAAACACTGTATATTAAGATGAGCAATTTTAAAACCTTTTTTGGAGAGCACACTAAATTCTTCTTGTTCATAAATATTAAAGGGGAGTTCAGAGACAGCAAGATTAAAAAAACAATTATAACACCACCAATTTCTTAATTTATCCAATGCATTTGCATTAACACAGTCGTAATGAAAAGATAATGTACACATTTTACAATTTACATAGGAATGATAGGAATTGATATTCTTAGTGCACTGACCACATTTACTTGCAGCTTTATTTGAGATATTAGAAGGAATAACATTGTTGTCTTCATTTGAAGAATGCATTTGAAACTATTCCCAGCTAGCAAAGCGACGTTGGCCCAACGTTGGTAAACGTTGGCAAGCGTCGGTAAGCGTCGGGGTCGGATATCTGACGTTGGTACGACGTTGGTGTTTGGTCGCAAAATTTGGTCGGAGAAGTAACGTCAAACCAACATTG
>NW_022686041.1:0-1047 GCF_011630105.1 Anneissia japonica
AAGTAAATCAATGGTTAAGGACAAATATATAAAAAAAGTCATAAGCATGGAATCAAATTTGTATTTAAAAAAGATGTTTTTGTTGTACCAGTAAACATATTTGCAAGAAATCCTGAGCTGTTCAAGTAATTTCCCCAAAAGTGATGAGGGAGGTGGTGAGAAACTAATAATTTTATGTGGCCTTAGAAGAAACATTTTTTCCAGTAAACCAGTATGTAGATCTGCTACCATTGATGCCATGTAGCGTAGAAGAGGCAGATGAACGTATGTTTGTTCATGTTAAACATGTTGCTGAAAATTGTCCACGCATTCTTGTCAACACTGTAGACTGTGATGTTGCTGGCATCCAGGAGCTTTGGCTCGAGTTTGGAGTGGGGAAGCACCTAAAAGTACATTCAATACACGAGATTGCTACTTCTCTTGGATCACAGATATCAACAGCTTACTTGTTCTTTCACTCCTTTAGCGGTTGTGATACAAATTCATATGTTCAAGGGAAAGGTAAAGCATCAATTAACAAAACTTGGAAAAAGATGTATTCTCCAGTATTCGAGAGAATGTCATCATCTGTAGGAGATGTTAGTGAAACACAGAGACTATCTAGAACAGTTTGTTTTCGCTATGTACTGCAGCACATTTGATGGTAAGAAGGTAAATGATGAAAGGCGACACCTATTTACAACTAGGAGAAATCCAATAGAGAATACCCCCCCCAACATCTGCTTCATTAAAAGAACATGTCAAACGATCTGTACTACAAGCCAGGAAATGGTACAACTGTCTAGATGCCCTCTCAGAGTTGGAACAGGACCCAGTTAATTGGGATGGATGAAGGACGACAACAAATTTACTCCAGTTTGGAGCTCATCCCGAACTTCAATTGTCACCAAGGTGTTAATTCGTTGTGGACACACCGACTGTGAACTTGGAAGCTGCAAATGCAGAAAGGATGGATTAAGATGTACCTAATTGTGCGGTTGCTAGGAAAAATTTTAGACAAGACCTAACAAGAAGTATCCCTGTGTTCATCTATGTAAACATTAAACA
>NW_022686042.1:0-787 GCF_011630105.1 Anneissia japonica
ATTAAAAAGACCATAAATTAAAAATAAGTAAGGCGTAACATATTTTTAATCTATGTTAAAGCATAACTATTTTTACATAATGAAATTTAGTAAATCAAATTATTATTTGTGGATTTTATTTATTAAATCAATTAAGAACATAATCTCAAAACCATTCTCAAGATCAAGTAAATTGAAAAAACTAAAAACAAAAATACCAAGCAGTGACAGGAAGTAAGTAATTAATTTACATAATAATAATAATAATTTATTAGGAACTACACTTTTCAATCAGTGGCACACTTCTCAATCAAGGTGCGTCCAAAACAAAATGTTCAGTAAAGTTCACAAAAAAGACTTATGCTAAGAAAAAGACAATTAAAAATTTCAAAAAGGACATTAAGGAAAAGCAATTAAATTAAAACCAATCCTAAAACTAAAAAAACTTAAGGCAAAATAAAGTGATGCAAACAATCACATGAACAATTATACAAACACTATACAAACGTACATGAAATACACACACAGTAGGCCCCTACATAAGTACATATACATATCAATAGGGCCTATTGTTTGGAGCCACAGTGAAGCTAAGCAATAATTAGCCCTTCTTAGCAGATTAACTAGATAAACAGTTTGGCTTTGACTGGATCAGTTTGTTTGTTAAGTGTAGGTTTCAGTTCTTTGATCCAAAGCATTTGTTTAATTAAGCAATCAAACTCGGATTTGCACTTAGATAAAACCTTGAAATAATTAACAGTTTCAGTAGCACTAATATAATGATCTTTTAAATGTTGTCCTATGTTAC
>NW_022686042.1:831-1027 GCF_011630105.1 Anneissia japonica
TTAATCAATCAGTAACTTTTGTTTTTTTAAATGAAATTAATTATTTTCTTTAAAAAGATGCTACCCAAGGCGAGACTTTTTTAAAACCTTGTTTGACGAACTCGCTGACTATTGTACATTTTACTGTATTCCTGTATTCCTACTAAAAAGTTTCTAATACTAATTTAACAGCATCTTTTTTAACGCATGCAATGTT
>NW_022686043.1:0-1042 GCF_011630105.1 Anneissia japonica
CAATTCTCAACATTGAAAATAAATAAAAAAATTTAAACATATTTCAAGAAGTGACGAAACAAAGTTGTATACTATACAGCCGCATATTTTTTTACATTACATTTTTATTTATTATACAGTATTACGCAAGAAAAATAAATCTAACGTATCAACATCAAACATTTTCAAATTATACATAAAACATATCGGAGGATGTACAATAAAACTAACAATACATAATAATTACTTATTTCTCATAGGGCGCCTATATTATATTAATAACACACATTCTATAATAACAACAATAATATACTTTATGCAAAACACGGAGACAGTTGAATCACCCATAAGTGTCTTTTCATCAAGTCCGTGCAAGACCATACATAGTTAGAAAAGAAAAAATTATTGAAAACAAAATGAGTTAAAGAAAACAACAAAAACATAATATTTTAACTACCAATGAAACTATACCCCGCCGGACACCAACCCGGTATTTCTAAGTTTCGGGGATAATAATAATGATTTACTGTATCTTTAAACAAATATAGGCCTAGATTTAAAATTCTTGTTTTAATACAGTAGTACATTATATTTTTATACCGGTAAATAAATTCTTAATTAAAGATTAAGACTACTGTATGTGACTGACCTTGTGTCTGCTTCTCCCATGCTTCTCTTAATCGTGGGAACCTACTTGTGTGGGAACGTTTCTCACTCTAATTCACTGTTACTAGGCAATTTGCAGTAATGCCAACTGGTGGTATATATGCTATTTCAAACAGTTTCCTTCCGTTCATGACGAAGTAAGAGCATCAATACAAAACTAAGTGAATTAATTTTATTTCTGAACGGGACCGGTAGCGGCAGAATGTGGCTGATGGGGGTACGATGTCTCCGACGGGGTGGGCAACGAGAGCGTTAGTGGGCGTGGCCAGGTGTCGCTCAAAGTTTCTGGAATTGTTTCAGGGTTAAAACCCCGGAAATTACGAAAATTTCAAAGGCTTATTTAATCGATTTTAGTGTCTTCATCAAATATATCATAAAAATACATAACTTTTTCTTC
>NW_022686044.1:0-838 GCF_011630105.1 Anneissia japonica
AGGACAGGAAAGATATCAAGATATTAAATAATTGGTTATTAACTATCAAAGATCATGTATGTACATACAGTAGCTGTTAACTGAATTATTAGAGTTTATCATTTGCTATTATTTAACTATAATATTGAGAGCAATAACATGAAAATGAACTTTTATGTGACCAATTGGTTTAAATAAGGTGGTTGAATAATATACATGCGTACATGAATAAAACACAGGATGCGTGCTAATCTTACATGGATGCACCTCTAAACAAGTGCAATGTAGCAGGGGAGGCATTCTAATTTTTTCCTAGAACAGAAGGTGTTATAAATTTGTTTTTGTGTGAATGAGGTTATACATACACATTAAAAAATACATTCGTCTCCAAAGGCGAATGAAAGAAGGGCCCATCCGGCCTGCAAACCCCACTGCTAAATTTTTCAAAATTAAAAACAAATGGGGAAAAATAAACTTACATTCAAAGTTTTAGTTTGAGAGTGCCAGTAGACATAAAAGTTTGTACCCAACCTTGGTGGGGCTGAATTTGTCTATGTAAAATTGACTTTCCCCCACACCCACTCTATTTGGAATTCCTGGATCTGCCACTGACCTCCTACCATATACTACTTATATCATATTACAAAACTACTGTACTTTACAAAGATCTCTCGATATATTCTAGACTAAAACCTAGTCAATAGGTCCATGATATTACCTACTCCAATTTCAAGATATTGAACCTACTGAATTTAAACAATAGAGCAAAACAACAAAGACTCAATCATATGCATAACATTCTGATTTATTCCCTTATATCATATTACAAAAGTACTGTACTTATACAAAGATCTCTGAT
>NW_022686045.1:0-503 GCF_011630105.1 Anneissia japonica
TTTCTATTAAAATTGTTTATTTAAATAATATAGTAATAGGCATAGCCGAGGTCTAGCCTAGACTAGCCTAGGCCTAAACAAATGACTAAATAGTAGAATAGGTTGAATGTTATAGCGAATTAGAAGCTAGTTACTTATTCGCCGTAGAGGGCGTGTTTGCAAATAAAGTCACGTAACTCTGGAAAGGATAGATGTGATTAAAGGTCATATACCCGTCAAAATATTACCAAATAATAGTATAATTTGATTGTCATGTTTTCCAAGAATTCGAACAGTCTAATAATAGAAATAAATTACATTTTATCCTCGGAAATGAAAATAACCACTTTTATGATAAGAATATCAATTTCTTAATTGACAAATTTTGCAAATCTTTAGCCAAAAGTCTGTGGAAAAGGAGATGTGACTTATTTAAATTTTTGTAGCTTAAGTTTTATTTGTGCTGTTGTGTAATTACAGTATTATATTTGATTTTTTAAGCATTAAGCTTGTGTAATAATTCC
>NW_022686046.1:0-888 GCF_011630105.1 Anneissia japonica
AGCCAGCTACTGTATTGGGACAGTTGGACAGTCCCAAACAATTTTTCTATTGGGTCCACAAAAAAGGGTCTACAATTCTTTCAACTTTAAAAAAAAATGGGTACATAATTTTCATATTTTTTTCATAAAATAGGTCCACTTTTAGGAAAATGGGTCCACATTATTTGAATTTACACGTTAAGTGGGTCCACAATGATATTGTTCCACAATGTTTGAAAATCCTGGCTACAGCGTTGTATATTAATGTAGCCAATGTCATTTTATATCTCCCTAAAGAAAAATGATTTTCTTTTGCTGTGTACATGAGGGCGACAAACTTTATATTTATTGGTACTCTTTTTTACCACTGAGAAACTCTCTCAAAAGGATTAGCGCCCATACAAAGCTTAATGTATTCGTAAAAAGTCAAACAAATTTAAGATACACAAAATCTTTCAATTGACAAACTTGTATTAAAGCAAAATAATAAAACAATTTTTACCAAAAAATTGTACAAAATGTATAAGATGGATGTATAAATTCAATTTCTTTTGAAAAAGAAAAACATATGACGGAACCAAGATAAGACCATCTATTTAATTTCTGATGATTAAAACTGCTATTTTTTAAGTTTATTTAATAATTAATTGAATTATTAGTAAAAACTTGTGTAATAATAATGCAACAGTACTACTGCATTTGATGCGAGTGTTGCTCCCATCATAATTTCGTCATAATTGTAATTTGTACATGACACTAGATGTCATTAAATTAATTGCATATTAAGTATAAGATTTAGAAACTATGCCTACTGATATTAGATAAAATTAGATATTAAAATATCTGTACTGGGCCGAAGCCTTGAATTATGAAGTGGCCCTTAAAGAAGACAATAGGATGGTAGAATAA
>NW_022686047.1:0-1046 GCF_011630105.1 Anneissia japonica
TTTCTAGCTTCCGTACGTGCTGTGCACGTAAAAATGTGCGCGCGTAGTGGAAAATTTCAAAAAAAATTGAAATGCTCAAAATGCTCAAAGACGTGCTCTAATTTAGTCAAAAAGTGATATTGAGCATTTTTAAATTTTGACGCACACATACGCGCGCGTAGTGAAGCGCATGCGTCAAATTAGGGTACAGTACATTCAACATTAACCCGAAGTTAATGCTCACTTAATACGATTTCGAAATGGCAATTGGTTAGGCTGATATTATCGATAATGTAAAAACGCAAAATTGCGCGTAGATGACGTCACGCACTGTCTCTTATACACATCTGTGGAAAAGCTTACCATGACTATTCCAGACCAAGACAAATGTTCGCTGACAGCGATATTTGCGTAACTCGTGGCAGTTTTTGAGATATCGTGCGAACAAAAAAGGGGAGAAAGAAAGAAGAATAAGAAAGTTGATTCCATACAATAACAAGAGGTGATCCGCTAACGTTAGCGGATCACCAAAAAGATCCCTGACAATAACAAGAGGTGATCCGCTAACGTTAGCGGATCGCGATTTTTTTTTCCGTACGAAACATTTGCATGAAATTTCACTCGGGCCATTTTGGATTGACTCGACTCGAGTTCGATACGAGGAACAAGAGCAGACACTTCGCAATGTCGTGACGCTCGTGTTATACTTTTATTGCTCTTTCTATGTTTACCTACGGTAGGCTTATCAAATCTTACGGATTTATAGGATGTACGTGTGTAACTAACTGTGACCTTCTTGTATGTTATTAAATGCTAGTATAATATCTACAACAACAACAGCTAGTACCTCCCCCCCTTTATAAAGTGTAGATAGGACGTACACCAAAGGCTGACAGAAAGAAGATAAACTACAGGCCTAAAGCAGGCTGAGTTAAGTCCTACCTACCATAGGCCCTCCCTAAACTAGGCCTAGGTCCCTAGGCTAGGATCCAAGGTTGACACCAACAGTCACGCTTCACATGACGTTGATTGAAATTTTGAAAAAAGGGGGAAAAATTGAAGCATGA
>NW_022686048.1:0-883 GCF_011630105.1 Anneissia japonica
GGTCTAACTTGCATTAAATTAAGTTTCTTAATAATCAGTACAAGGAATAAAATGTCGTAGCACGTATATTTCCGAATTTGGTATAAATGACATTTGTCTATATTGAGGATAGAGTTAGTATTTACTAATGCTAAAGAGAAAAGGCCATGCAGATGGGTACTGTTGTTAAAGTCATATTTATTGTATTTCAGATGTTAATTTGTATTGTAGCATCATTTGGATAACAGTTACATTTGTAGCAAATAAATTTAGGAAAACTCCGAATGCCTTGCAATTATGTAAAAAATTAAAATCCAATTTGGCTTTGTTCAAACGAAGAATAATCTTTTCATATTTCCTTAATAAAGAAACTGGTAATCTTCTTGAACTGAAATCCTTGATAATAGAACCAAATGGACGTAAGTTGACAAAAAATACAACGCATTTTAAAAATAACACAAAAGATTTAATAGCAGACATGTTTCGGGTTACCTTCAACCCATCATCAGTTAACAAACAAAAAAACACAGAACAGAAATGAACCAAATTCTTTCCTTGTAGACTATATGTATATAGGTAATTATCATGCTGAATATTAAATAGATAGATTGATTTGTTTGACAATAAGTTTGACCAACTATAGTAACTCTGAAATCTGGACTAAATGTAGCTAATTATTATTCTGAATATATAATTGAATACCGTGATTTGTTTAACCAAAGGTTAGTAAAGCAATAGTAAGTCTATAATATGGACCAAGTGTAGCTAATTATTATGTAGAATATATAATCAGGTACATTGATTTGTTAGACAAAAGGGTGTGTAGCTATAGTTAAATTCAAGGTAACAAGTGCTTGCATGATAACTATTGCTTACGTGTATATTTAAATAAGCTTTAAGTTAA
>NW_022686049.1:0-905 GCF_011630105.1 Anneissia japonica
GGAGTGCGTCAAAACGAGTGTTTGTTAATGTTTAGTGATAAAGAATCATGAAACGTTGTAGAATAACTGATTTTTTTCGTCCGCTGTTGCAAAGAAGAAAACGACAGATAGTCCTGGTGGGTTATTGATTTTAAAATCAATTAGCCTAGCCTAGATGTTGACTAGCTAGGTTCGCTCCTTGTTCATTTAGATACAGAATTATACCCCGACGACAACAAAGTGTAGGCATAGGCCTAAGTACAGTAACGTATTACAGGTAGGCCTACTAGGCCTAGACTTTTGTTGTAAAAGTTGAAGTGCATGTACAGGATGCGCCATAGGCCTATATTTAAAAAAATACATTTTGTTAATTATTATTGGTTGGCATGGGACGGACCTAGGCAGGCAGGCCAGCTTTACCGTCGGAAGTCCTGGGATTCGACGATGACGTCCGTGCACGTTTACAAACGCCATTGATTAGAATGAAAATAGACGCGCTAAATTTCGGGGTTTTTTTTGTTTTTGTTTTTTGTTTTTTTTTTATGAAAGAAAGAATTTATCGAACATTTATCTACATAAAAACAAGAATAATATTGTAGAAATTGTATTTCTAAAGATGCATGTAATTCATATTTTATTTTGTAGACAATAAATATTCAGTAAGATATACTAAAAACGATTATTAATTCTGAAATGTGCATCTCAGCTATTATTAATTTGTAGGCTATGTATTATGTTATAAAGTCTTAAAATAATAATTTCGAATTATGCTATATTTTGGGCTCTGACTTAATTTAACGATGGCCCTATCAGTAGTAATGGCAGTATTTGTGCTTTTTTTTTTAGCCATGTAGTAAAATAGTACTATTATTATGAGAGTCAAGAAGAAGTAGTAGAAGAAGAAGAGGAGGGGAAAAAAGAATAGC
>NW_022686050.1:0-1117 GCF_011630105.1 Anneissia japonica
TTTGTTGAAACGTGCATGTATGTATCTCGTGCCAATTTTTAGATATCGTGCTAACAAGAAATGGGGAAAAAAAAAGATCTCTGACAATAACAATAGGTGATCCGCTAGTGTAGCGGATCACAAATAAGAAAGTTGAAGATGATTCCGTACAATAACAATAGGTGATCCGCTAACGTTAGCGGATCACCAATGAAGAAGATGATCCTGGCAATAACAATAGATGATAAAAAATAAAAAAGATGATGACTAGATTTGAATTCGTCACTGAGGACGAGTTAGGTGATCCGCCGTACTTTGACCCTCACAAAGCACGTACGGTTCTGATTGAAAAATATTATATGCTAAACCATGCTCTATTTGGTGATCCGCTACACTAGCGGATCACCTCTTGTTATTGTCAGGATCAACATCTTTTTGGTGATCCGCTACACTAGCGGATCACCTCTTGTTATTGTCAGGATCTTTTTGGTGATCCGCTAACGTTAGCGGATCACCTATTGTTATTGTACGAAATCATCATCTTCAACTTTCTTATTGGTGATCCGCTACACTAGCGGATCACCTCTTGTTATTGTCAGGATCATCATCTTCTTTTTTTTCTTATTCTTCTTTCTTTCTCCCCTTTTCTGTTCGCACGATATCTCAAAAAATGCCACGAGTTACCGCACAATCTTTGTCAACGAACATTGTACTTGGTCTGGAATAGTCATGGTAAGCTTTTCAACGTGCTCAGTCAAGCGTGACGTCATCTACGTGCAATTTTGCGTTTTTACATTATCGATCATATCAGCCTAACCAATTGCCATTTCGAAATCGTATTAAGTGAGCATTAACTTCGGGTTAATATTGAATGTACTGTACCATAATTAGACGCGTGCGCCTTATAACGCGCGCGCACGCGTGCGTCAAAATTTCAAAATGCTCGAAATCACTTTTTGACTAAATTAGAGCACGTTTCAGGCCATTTTGAGCATTTCAAAATTTTTCATAATTTACCTCTACGCGCGCGCACTTTTGCTTGCGCAGAACGTATGAAAGCTAGAAATTAGGTTTTTTTTTACATATTTTGGATTCCTGACATTGTTTTCACAAATGTCCATTCTTTTCGGTCATCTTT
>NW_022686051.1:0-722 GCF_011630105.1 Anneissia japonica
TTTCCATGACTGACTAGCTTAATCTGGCCGCTGGGGCAGTTGTACACCTTGACTATGCCATCAGCAAGTGAGGGTTCTGACGGAGCAGGTATTAGTTCCATTTATATTTTCCTTGCACTACTCTTCTAAATGTTCAGACTCCTTCACGCACAGTCGACCTTCGGGTTTGTCTATATTTAGCACCAATTTCCCAGGTGCCTGTCTGTATTACACCGCTTTGGGTTGTACTTAATGGTTTCGTTCGGGTCTCAGAAATGCTTTCGTTGTCTGCTATGAGCTCGTTTACTATTTTGTAATTCTGAAATCTGTTTAGGTAACCTATTATTTTTCAATTCATGGTCTTGATAATATTTACTTCTTCCAAGACACTGCTGTAGTTAAGTCTGTCCATCCATTGGATCGATACTGAGGACCTTGCATAAGTACTGTTGGTACTTTGAAATGTTCAACTTTGTATCTTCATCTTCAGATGTACTTTATAGTACTAAGCCATTTGCAGGGGAAGGGGGGGTGGGCAGTTTCAGAATATAGATAAGGGAGTAGCACATAACATTAACATGCATTGAAATTTGTGGAATTTAGTGGCAAAACGGGGGAGGGGGTCTTCTGGATCTGCCCCTGACCAAAGTATGACCATAACAAAGCCACAATCATATTGATATAAAGCCCTGTCCAGGCTTTCAAATTTTACTAGACAAAAACATATGACATGCCTAAATATG
>NW_022686052.1:0-904 GCF_011630105.1 Anneissia japonica
ACAATGTACTTCCAATGAATTTGTAACTGTCTTGTTGTACTGTATGTATTTTTCTCATTTTAACAATGTAATATAATCTAAATTGCTCTACACAATTTTTCTCTGCTGTTCAAGGAACACAAATATATAAAATAAAATATGATATAATATAAAATACATAATACAATAAGTTATAGTATTTGGTGAAACATAGGGACTAATACTTAATAAATATTACACTATTATACATATTAGTAATGTATAGTAACAGCATATTTACAGTGTACATTATGGTAGCAGAAGAGGGCGGTTGACATGTATCATGCAACAATGAATTAATTAGCAGATATGCCTCTTCTAGTTGAGTTACCATAGTAACTGCCCCATTGGTAGTTTTTGTGATAACAAACTGAAAACCCATCATCCATTTGTCCTTGGTAATTCCACATTGAAAGGCCAAAACCACCAAAAACTTAATCTACCACAATCTAAACTAGGCTTTGATTTTCAGAGCAGAAACTCAGAAAAAAAAAATTAAAAAATAACCACCTATGACAAACATTTATAATATATATTGGTGTTTCAATCATTTTTATCATATATGCCAACATTTTGATAGTAAAAAAATGGGAGGATTTTTGGTGCAAAGTGCCACTGAGGGCCTCACTTGTCCTGTGGGCAGGGGTGGGAGGGTATGTCCCCATTAGATGGGGTCCAGAGGGTGTAAGCCCCTGAGAGCTTTAACTATTTAACGTATTATAAGGGTAAATCTCATGATTCATTTATGTGTATTCCAATAATAAATCTGCGAGTTACAAAAAAATCTGCGAGTTAAAAAAAAAATCTGCGAGTTACAAAAAAAATCTGCGAGTTACAAAAAAATCTGCGAGTTACAAAAAAATCTGCGAGTTACAAAAAAAATCTG
>NW_022686053.1:0-4786 GCF_011630105.1 Anneissia japonica
TTTGCGTGTATGCTCCAAGTGAAATAAAATGTAAAAGCAATAAAAAAAAAACGGTGTACAATCATTGAAAGTTGACTTGCGGAACACAAATTTATTAAGGTATAACAAAATCAAACGGATACTTCGATAGCTCCTGCTATCTTTATCAACGTTAAAGTGAGAAAACTTTGGAGATCTTACACATACATAAAGAATAATAAATGGTATTAACCAATCATAACCAATCAGAATCAAGTTAACAATAAAATTAGTTGATTGGACCATAAAATTAAAGATCAGTGACAAGTTAATGGGCGAATTAATTACACTTAAACCATGATAAGATGTCGGCAAAATGATTGCGATAGTTTATTGGCAGTGCCATTGAACCAGCTTAATGCTAAGACTTATTTAACTAATAATAGGTATATGTATGGGTTTAGATATAACGCATGATATCATGATAACTATTAAATACAATTTAGAAATCAATGAACATAATAAAATGTACATAAGTAAAAATAATATATAGCATATATTGTTATATACTGTATTCATAGTGAATTATCGCCTTCATACGCTTCAAAACAAGCATACATCGTACACACATTCACTTTAAACATTAATGTAGCAGTATATTCAAGCTTTTTGCGAGAGCCTATTTTTTGCAGTTGTATCGACATGCAGTTGTATCGACATGAATGTGGTTTAGTTTCATTTGGAATTGTTTTCATTTGGTTGTGGGCTGATATTTTCTGCTGGAGGCTTGGCATATACAAATAGCTTTACTTTGACATTGTTTTTGATATATTATGTGAAAAGTATGTACCTAGTCTGCGATCAAAGGTGACAAGAAAATTTACAGATTTTAGGTTTGCTTCGGCTACAATTTTCCATTTGAGTGGAAGACTGATGTGAGGTCTTTCTTTATTTTTTCAATTTGGGCTGTGCTAGTGTCTCAAAAAACGGCTAATCCAGCATCTCTATACATTCCAAAGTTTGGAGATGCAATGGAGAATGTGTTCCAACAATCTTGCATTTTTCTGCACCCTCATGTCTCTCCATTGTTACATCAAAATTGTCTGCTGACTTTTTCTTTCATGGTGTATCATTGTGAAAACGTAGGAATTTCTTCGGTGCCATTATATTCATTTCGCTATATTGGATGTCTGTGTGTATACAATATATATATATAATTTAAAATTCTTTCATTCCTAAAATTACATTTGTTTTATGTTCTAGTGGAACATGTTGTTGCCCTCTATTTACTGTGACTGCTGCAGATGTATCTGGTAACTCTTTAACGATATCGGCAAACATGACAGAGCCAGGAACTCCATCACCAGCATGTATTCCACCAGAACCAAAGGCTTTACCACCAGGTGCGTTAATTTCAAATGCTACAGCAAACTTTACGACGTCTACACTGGAATTGACTACAGCTGTCTATTCTACAGATGCAACAACAGCGGTAAGTATATCAAATTATTCAGCTCTATTAACATGTTATTCTTTTTAGTTTTACATTGTAAACAGCTTTTTGCATCTACGTAGCTCGTAAAAAGTAACAGTCACAATCTTGAATTCAACAAATGATAATTATCAGCCTTACTTCACCTCGAAAAACAAATTTACTTGTGTGTGCATGTGCGTATGTATCTAGTCTATGTAAACATATATATGAATGCTGAGACAGGTGAAAATGCAAATGAGTTAATTGTTTTTAAGTAGGTATTTGTTGCTGTGCCTGCATTTAGACAATAGCTCGGTTCTTTTGTTTAGTATTGACTGTTTGTCTGAATATATTATGTGAAGTTTCTCGGTTATGCACAGGTTGCAGCGTTTTGTTTTTGGGGAGTAAGCCGATGCTCTGTCGATGATAGACCATTAAAATGTTAGGGTGTGTTGCTGTCTTTTAATTTCTATACGTATTTGGAGAGCACGGTGCTGTTTCTGTGTTTGGGGGTGTTAAAAGTGTATTTGTGGTTTGTGTATCGGGTTTTGAACGGTGTGTCAGTGAGCCCGATGTAGCATTTTGTGTCATCATTTGAGTGGACAGTGGCTTTGTAGATGATGGATGAGGTGAGGCAATTTCCAGAGAGTGGACATTCATCTTTTTTCCTGCAATTGCAGAGAGTTTATGGCTGTTGTTGCTTAGCAACCAGAAGCTTTGATTATACTGCCCATGTTTCTTGAGCAGCTATAGAAGTTGTTCTTGTTAAATGCTTGTGCAATATGTTGCCACTCGGGAAATGCTGTTTGACAAGGTTAAGGAATGATTTTCCGATGTTGGTTTTCACTCCTTTACTGAATGGCGGGTTGTACCAGATTATTTGTTTGCTTCTGTTTTTCTTCGGAGATTTTGGTTGTGGAAGCTGGTATTCCATTTTGTGCTGGAATCCGCTGTATTGCAGAGCTTGTTTGTAGTCAGGGGCGGCCTGATGGAATGATTCGCTGGAATCAGATATGTTGGATATGCGTCTGTTAATAGATGCGGGAATTTGTTTCAGGATAGATGGGGGATGGTTTGATTTGCTGTTGACGTAGAGTAGTTGGTTGTTTGGTTTTCTGTAAGGCTTGAAGGACCCATTGTTTAGGCTGAGTGTGACATCGAGGAAGTTGGTGGTGTGGATGTTCGCCTGTATGGTGATGCGGAGGTCGAATGCGTGGAAGATAGATGTAATATTTTTTCTCATTTTATCGCATTGTCTTGGTGATGAACTGTTCATGACGGCGAGGCCATCATCTCGGTAGAGACCGACGTCAGTTTTGCCGAGTATTGGGATGAGGGAGGAGAGGACGAAGGATCCGACAAGTTCGCATATTTCGGCCCCGTCGAAGCTTCCCATAGTAACGTCAAACATGTCATCCGAGTTTTTCTTGGTCCATGTTGAATCGTTACCAAACAATATTGATTTTGGGGAGTGCATGATGATATCTGCTTCGTGTTCGGAGATGCTGGTGTACTTTCGTGCGTACTTGATCGCATCTGTTAACATTTTTTTGTGATGGATGGGTAGAAGATGTCAAAGGAGATGAATGTGCTGCTTGATTTGTATGGGATGTGTTTAAACCATTCGGTGACAGCAGCGGTGTTTTTCCATTGGTTCATTTGAGTTTTTGTGAGCAGGTCACGGTTTATCCGGTCGAGGATGGTCTTGCTTATGAGTCCGGTTTCTGATTTTGATGGGTTTATGAGTCTACAGCTTGGTTTATTTAGGAAGTCTTCTTTATGATCTTTGAGTGTTATAAAAGCCTCTTTTTCAGCATTGCTTTCCATTCGGTCCTCGATTTTAGTTTTGTAGCAATTGATTGACTACGTTGTTGATTTCGTGGGTGCTTCCTTCTTTTGCTTTCTCGTATGACGTGGTGATGTTTTCATGCATGAGTTTGTCGTACTCTTCTCAGGGGCGGATCCAGAGATGTCCAAAGGGGGGGGGGGCCAAAATTTGGGCCGATCGAGACAACAATGTTCTATGGGGTCCCCCGCGAAATTTTTATGTTCTAGACGCCCGAAAATAACATTTGAGGCGTTGTGGGCTGTCATTTTTTTCTTTTCCCTTCTTTTTTTCTTTTTTTTCCTCTTTTTTTACCTCCCAAAAGGAGGGGCCGGGCCGCCCCCCGCCCCCAAATCCTCCCCTGCTTCTTTAGTTACTTTGTAGAAGTTTGTAGTTTTGTCGGCGGGGATGATGAGCTTGTTCGCTTCGCTGATGGTGATTGAGTCCTGCTCGAGTTTGGTTAGGAAAGCGCATTTCGTGTCTTCGACCATTTTTAAGACATCATCTTCGAAATGAAGTGAGTAGCACATAACATTAATATGCATTGAAATTACCATTACTAGTAATACTACCTCAGCCCATTATGGTTGAGGCTGAGGTAAGAAAAAATTATGATTATGGCACCTCAATATGGCCAAAAATGGCACTCTCAGTCTTAAATTTGAATATTATTTTTTCTCTCCATTTCTTATAATTTAAAAATAAAATAGGTGGGAGGGTGAGGCGAGGTCCCCAATGAATCCACCACTGTGGAGAATATTTGTTGCACTCATAATTTTGAAATATTTAAAACAATGACGATTTTTTTGGCTAGTGTACAGTTGACTTGGGCGACGCTGTCTAGGCAAATATTAATTAGAAAAAGAACACACTCGTAAAAAAGCTCAAACTAACTCAAACAGCAAAGAAGCAGCTAATCATTTATAATATTTTGTTTATTAACTGCGTCTGGTTAATGAAAGGTGTATTCCTCTCTAACTTAAATGTAGATTCTGTCATTTATATGCATCCGACTCTTTATTTGATAGGTTCCGTATTCATCAAAGTCAAGTACAGAAACAGACTATGCTACATCACATTCTACCACTGTTTTCAATCTTTCGGATGCAACCACAATGGTATAAATATAACGTTTTTCTTCTCAATTTATATTTTCTTAAATTATTATTATGATTATTATATATTGTTATTGTTGTTGTTATTCTTAACGTTACTATTGTTATAATATTTATTTATTATCTTCTCAATTTATATATTCTTACATTATTATAATGATTACTATGATTATTATATATTATTATTATTATTGTTGTTGTTAATCTTATCGTTATTTATATTGTTATATTTTATTTATTTATTATTATTATTATATTTATTATTATTATTATTATTATAAATACATTGTGTAATAAAATGCCTTTGAATGCATTCGAAAAAACGAGCGTCATAACCATTAGACTATATAGGCTTCGTGGTTAAACAGATTCAAATAACCGTCAGGTATTACACACACACCCACACACACAAAA
>NW_022686053.1:4860-8359 GCF_011630105.1 Anneissia japonica
TAGGTTCCACGTATGTCTTGATTATATAAAATGAGTACGAATGCACAAAGTAGAGTCGTATACGTTGACATTGAAATTATCTTATGTCTATTATGTCAACGTATACGACTCTACTTTGTCATATATCATATGTAAAAGTGACTAAAAACGTAATTTATTTCCCCTACCCCCATCTTAATTAATCCAAAAAAGTGCTATAAAAAAAATTGCCCAACCTCTAAGAATGAGAATTTTTTTTCTGAGACACTATATGATATATTGATTCAGAAAAACCAAAAATATATTTTCCTTTACTTTTTTCCCCCGCTAATTTCCTACTGCACCCTGGCTAGTGTTCAACGAGGTCGCGATTCTCAGCTGAATATAATCCGTAATAACGAATTAGTAATTCGTTATTACGGAGTACTAATTCGTAATTACGAATTAATAATCCGTAATTACGAATTAACTAATTCGTTATTACGGATTAGTAATCCGTAATTACGAAATAGTAATTCGTTATTAGGGATTAATGAACATATACTTTATTGACACTAATGGGCTTTCGTAGCTTCACGCTAAACTGAGGATAATACATAAGCTCCAGCCCTATGAGCCCTATTGGCTCGGCAAGGATTTACTTTTTTTGTCATAACCAAAACTCAACTCTCTAAACATTATATTGAGATTTAGTTTGTGTGAGACATCATGTGGGTATGTTTGTCTTGTGAAAGGGATTGCACCTAAAATTCGTAATACGGAATCCTTAGCACATATGTGTGCCTATAAATCGACTGCAATTTAAATAATTTGTTTCTTAATGTTATAAGTATCCGTTTTCGGACTTATCGTAATTGCATAGTTACCAACCTGAGAGATTTGAAATGCGTGAGTGACTATACCAGTTGGCTAAGGGGGGGGGGAGGAGGGGGTCCAAGCGGCAGGGGAACCACCCCCACCCCGCTCCGACGATCTGAGCATTTTTAAGCTGTTTTAAAACGATTTCAGGGAGTGTTTGATGATAATACAGGTAAATAAGCCAATGTGAGTTTAAATGTAGGCCTATGTTTAATTTGAGCACCCGAACTTATTTAGACCTACACAAACATTTCATTACTGATCAATTTTTAGTAACTCGTTAGTGAAATAAGTAAGGCCTTCAAGGAAATACTGTGCTCTCTCATGACTCAAATTACTGCATCACCGTTTTTATAGTTTTAAATACAACCAATTTCTTCTAATTTCTAATACATTTTCCCCTAAATTTGTGATAAATCGTTATCACGCATAGACTTTTGTTAAATGCGTGACAAATTTAGGATCACACATGGTGATTCTGCAAAATGCGTGTTTCATCCAAAAGCACTTTGAAATGCGGGACCGTCCCGCACGATGCGACGGTTGGTAACTATGTAATTTGAGATTTCAGTTAGAAAAGCATTAATTGGGACTTGAGCTTTGTTTCATCGGAATATAGAGATAGGAATAGAAATAAAATTTATACAATCAGTAATTTGTTTTGACCAAACATGTCACTGTGCCTACTAGATATCGAGAAGTTGATGCACCTAATGTTTTAGATTTGGTTTTTATCGATAAAGAAAATACTAATATAATACTATTCAATTTTCCCCTTTAGGTAAGAATGACCATAGGCCAATCTTGTTTTCAATTTTCGATAGATATTTTAATAGAAGACAGGGTTGAACCTTATATTCAAAATATTATATATATATATATATATATATATATATGTCTCTTATACACATCTAGATGTGTATAAGAGACAGAGATGAAAGAGGATAGGGATGATAGACTATTTAAAGGATAAGAGGCCTTATGTTCAAATGAAGAGAAGAGCGGAGGACAGATGCCAGTGGAGGAGTTGGCAGCTAAGGACCTGCCTGACGGCAGAACACTTAAAGCGATTTACGAACTCCGATGTCACGTCGACGCAATCTCGCCATGACGTCATGAAAATTATAAATTAATTAAATCACCTTTATGTTGTGACATGGAAATGCTAACTGATGTTTTGCGCGCTTCCTATCTCCCTAGACGGTAGTATTTCCACTCACAATATATTATGATTTGCTACGTGAGAAGATTAGTTCACCAGTTTTGGATGCAGTCCTAAATACTAAAACTGGTCTTCAAACACGAATGTGTTTGAGCATTTATTAACAAATGCTATTGCTGATTGAATTTCCTTTGGGAAATATTTTGGAGTCAATCAACCCACTTTGGATAAAAATCGAAAAGCAAATCTCCAAAAATAAATATTGGAATAGTATGTCAAAGCTAAGCGAAAACGTAAAGTATGTACCTTGGTTAAATGGCCTAACTTTTTTCCAAATAAGAAATCAAAACGAACGAAATAAAATCCAACGAAAAATCCTTTTGGTGATATGTTACTTCTCAGATTAACATTCAGTCAGGTATACCTAATTTAATTGATAGCAATGGAAGACATATGTCTACCGTATAAAAATTAGGCTGATTTATAAAATACTTTTTTTTCAGTAGTATTTGTTGATGAGGAATTTTCTAATCTCCCGTCTGTTGATAACATGTCAGAGAAGTACATTGCACATCCTCTCCATATTATTTTCACTAGATTGTTTCAAGAAGGAAACTTTCCTAAGTTGGAAACAGGCCATTGTAGTACCGATATTTTTAATGGGAGCAATTTTTAGAACAGCATAATCTCCTCAGCAATGAACGACGGTTTCCGTAAAGGTCGTTCTTGTGCTCTGTAGTTACTTGATGTCTTGAAAAACTAGTTGTCTTATTTTGCTAAACATGATTGTTTTAGTTGAATTTACCTGGATGATAAAAAGGCCTGTGACAGCCTACCGCATCATAGACCTCTTCTTAAAGTGCTATTAGGGGCCGTTGTTTAAAGTTGTTGGATCTGTTACTTTTATTCTGGATTTGCTTTCTAATATTCATTCCTTTGTTTGTATGTCTGCGGATGACTCCAAATTGTATAGGGTAGTCAAGACTGAGACTGATGCTTAAAACTTGACATTGATAGAGCTTGTGATTGGTCCGATAATAGGCAGTTGCTATTCAAGGACAGCAAGTGCAAAGTAATGAATGCGATTTGAGAAAAAAAAAAGTATTTGTATTTAATGCGAGGACTAAATGCTGTCGAACATAAAAAAAAAAAAGATATTGGTCTCACTTTAAGGAACAGGAATGGTTTTCTTCGTCTGTCTAAGGCAATTATTAGTCCTTGTAATTGTATTGTAATGTAGTTTTTACTTCGCTACGTCGTAGAGAGGAAGACTTGCTTGAAAAAGTTCAGGGACGTGCAACACAACTTCCCTTCTAATCGTAACTTTCCTTCTGATAGTTTAAGGGTTTTAAACTTACCTAATCTTACGTACAGGGACAAAAAGCACATTTTGTCTGGATCTGTTCTTCATTAGAAAGTATAATACATACTCCAGGTATTGAAATACACGCCATCGTGTTGGGATTCAATATTTCGACATTAATTATGTCATCATCAGGA
>NW_022686054.1:0-1393 GCF_011630105.1 Anneissia japonica
CACAGTATTGCCATGAAGTTATCTTGCATTAAGACATTAGATGTGCTTAGAAATCTGTGTTTTAAAATGATTGACACTGTAAGAGTTTTTAATTCTTTCTGGCAAGTTATTCCAAAATTTAGGTCCAGTAGAAAATACAGATTCAATCTTATGAATACCTAGTCGATAGTTATTTTTATTACTAGTATTGTACCCAATTAAAAGCTTCTTTAAAACTATTTCAGGGAGTGTTTGTTGACAAGTTGACAATACAGGTACATAAGCCAAAATATTTTTAATAAAGCGACGTACAATTTGAGTTTCAAGGTACGTTTAATTTGAGCACCTGAAGTATGTAGACAAACAAATATTTCTTTACTGATCAATTTTTAGTCACCCGACAGCGAAGTAGGTATTCACGTAAATACTGTACTCTCTAATGACTCAAGTTACTGCATGACCGTTTTTTATATTTTTAATAAAACCAATTTCTTCTATCACGCATAGACTTGTGCTAAATGCGTGACACATTTAGGATCACGCATGTGTTTTTCTGCAAAATGCGCGTGTTTCATCAAAAATCACTTTGAAATGCGGGACCGTCCCGCACGATGCGAGACGGTTGGTAACTATGGCTTTGTGTAATGTAGGGAGTTGAGTTGTGAAGCACCTGGGCGGGGATCATTTTTTTTTATTACGAAGTAGCAGGCGTGGACGAGACAGAGTTCATGTGTAGACTGAAATGTAGCGCTGGGCGAAACACCTGCCATATGACCACAAACATATTTTTAAAAACACGCTAGGTTTAACATTATTTTAAGTGATTTAATGCCGGTTAACACACTCTATGATATTGATACAAACTGACGCTACAGTGGGCCTATTTATTAGTATAGTAGTAGGCCTAATCCTAAAAAATTACTGAATTCATTTTGAAAAGAAGTCCCTCTCTTTACGTTGCAAAACTTAAAGTAGCTTCCAAAAAAAGCCCCTTCAAAAAAGCACATCGAAATGTTGAGAATAAAAAACCCAGGGCTTCCATTGGACGTTTAACGGTATGCACTTCGTATGATAGTATAAAGGAATTCTAACTTATGGCACACCAACTCCCATGGCCTATAATCCCGAAAATATCTTGTTATATAGACGTACGATTATTATTTTATGACAGATTGGTCATAACAATAATAATAATTATTATTAATATATTATTATATTATATATTATAATAATAATAATTAATCATTTTCAAAACACACGCCCGTCTGATATAAATTACCACAAAAAAAGCATTGTTCATTGAGATTCAAATCCACTTTATTTGTCATATAAAACAATGAAATACATTGCAGATTATAAGTATTCCAAAGAAATAATAAAAACATCATCAAAAC
Source organism: Anneissia japonica (assembly GCF_011630105.1). Lineage (NCBI taxonomy): Eukaryota > Metazoa > Echinodermata > Crinoidea > Comatulida > Comatulidae > Anneissia > Anneissia japonica. The sequence goes on from NW_022686054.1 coordinate 1,374, forward strand.
AAACATTACTGTTACTACAT
>NW_022686055.1:0-885 GCF_011630105.1 Anneissia japonica
AAAGTTAATAAGGTTGACATATTACTTGTCCAAGAATCACATCTCACCAAAGATCTTGTTAACAATTATAATTTCCTTTGGGAGGGAGACTCTTATCACAGTTTTGGTAACTCCTTTAGTAAAGGGGTTTCAATTCTTGTACGAAAAGATCTTGATTACAGGTGTATAAATAAACAAATCGACGACACCGGTAGACATATTTTATTACATATAGATATCAGTGGTGTTCAATATTTATTGGTAAATGTATACGCACCAAATGATAGCAAAGAACGAAGTTCTTTTTTTAGAACCTATTCCATACCTATGGAAAATTGTAAATTCTGATAAATGGCAACGATGTAAGAATGTTGTTCAAGATGAGGCACATCTCTTTTTTGAGTATAGCAGTTAATAATTGCTATACTTTTACTACTCAAATAATCGACCAGAAATTTAACGCTACCTTTTTATACTTTCGAAGACCATGTTTTACGTAAACACTGCCTAGGCATCAGTGACGTAGAAAAGTATTTTTCATTGGGGGGATGATTGGCGTGTTAGCCAGTGTCGTAACAGGCGCGGGGAGGGGGAGGGGAAACTGCCCCTCCCCTGACGGTTTTTACCGGGCTGACCAAGCCGTCGTACCGGGCTGGGTAATAAGAGAAAAGAAAGACGGGAGAGGGAGGAAAAGAGAAAGAAGAGGAAAAGAAAAGGAAAGGAAAAGAAAAAGAGAAGAGAAAAAGAGAAGAGAAAATTAAAGACAAGAATAAAAAGGAAGATATCATAATGACCAGACTCACAACATCGGTGCTGCAACCCCTTCTCCACTTCAAAAACTGTCATAACTCCTTTGATCTATGCTGCCCGATGGCGTAACCACTGGGGGAGAAGGGGAAAATATCT
>NW_022686056.1:0-511 GCF_011630105.1 Anneissia japonica
AACATTAAACGAATCAACAATTTGCTTCAAAATAAAAATGCACAGAGAATGATCGGGTCAAGCTCGCTAGTCAAAAGGTTTGCTATTCATAAGGTTCATTATTCATAAGATTCGCTATTCATAACATTAGCTTACCATATAACAGAGGTTCGTTGTTCTCAATGAAGAAAAAGGTTCGCTATTCATAAAAAATAAGGACCACCCTTCAAAAGGTTCGCTAGTCATAATTAAGAAAAGGAGTCACTATTCATAATTTATTAAAAGGACCACAATGCATAAGGTTCACTAGACATAATCAAGAAAAAGGGTTCGCTACTCATAATATAAATAAAGGACCGTTATTCATAAGCTTCGCTATTTATAATAAAAAGAGGTTCGCTATTCATAATAAAAAATTAGGTTCGCTATTCATAATAAAAATAGAGGTTCGCTTTTCATAATAGAAAAAAAAGGTTCGCTATTTATAATTAAAAAAAAGCCTACCAAGTCGTTGTCATCTCATCGCCTTTTT
>NW_022686057.1:0-1212 GCF_011630105.1 Anneissia japonica
CTCTAGATGGCCAGAAATGACACTTTTAGTAAAATTCATCATCATCACATCACCATTAGTCAAAAGGAAGCGCCAAAAGAAATTCTCATGATCTTTTATCAGGGATTTTTGACAACCATAGAGATCTTAATAATGTGTGTATATACACCATAGAAAACAAAGCTTAAAAACATTGTCTTTGAGTATGTACTTTACATAGGCCTACTTCAAAAAGGTGATTTCACAACCACCTCACCCCCACCATGGCTGGGGCTGAGGTGAGAACATTTGAGGAAATAGTACCTCTCGAAATGGCCGGAAATGACACTTTTATATAATAAAATTCATCATCATCACATTACCATTATAGTCAAAATGAAACGCCAACAAATTTCTCACGATCTTTTATCAGGAATCTACTTAATATCCAGGACAACCTAGGCCTAATTATAGCTTACTGAGCTTTAACTATATATACTATAGTATGATCAACAAATCACAACTTTTTTTTCACATTTAGCACAATTTTCTTCACTTTCTATTGCTATTAATATTATTATCAATTATTACTATCGTCATTATCATCATTGTTATTATTATTATTACTATTAGTAGTAGTATTATTGAACAAACATGATCTTTTATCAGGGATTTTTGACAACCATAGAGATCTTATTCTTATTAATGTGTGTGTGATATACCATTAAAAAAAACATAAAAAAAAGCTTAAAAACATTGTCTTTGAGTGTGTACTTTACATAGGGCTACTTCAGAAACGTGATTTCACAACCACCTCAGCCCCAACATGGCTGGGGCTGATGTGAGAAAATTTGAGGAAATAGTACCTCTCGAAATGGCCGGAAATGACACTTTTATATAGTAAAATTCATCATCATCACATTACCATTATAGTCAAAATGAAACGCCAACAAATTTCTCATGATCTTTTATCAGGGGTCTACTTTATATCCAGGACAACTTAGGCCTAATTATAGCTTACTAAGCTTTAACTATATATACTATATTATGATCAACAAATCACAACTTTTTTTTCGCATTTAGCACAATTTTCTTCACTTGTTATTATTATTAATATTAATATCAATTATTACTCTCGTCAACATCATCATTGTTATTATTATTATTATTATTACTATTAGGAGTAGTATTATTAAACAAACATTTAAAGAAACTTGCTAAAGGATAAAAACGAACCAAAAAAAATTGAACCAC
>NW_022686058.1:0-641 GCF_011630105.1 Anneissia japonica
GTCAAATTTGTGGTTTTTTCTCGAAAGATTTATTTTTCGTAATTGAATATTTAAAATAACGAGTAAAGGAGTACGAGCAGAATCTGCGTCAGATGAGAACAAGTCTCTTTTTGGATGTCACATCTCTAGATTATTTTTTTTTACTTCGTACCATCGAATATTTCAAAAAACCAGCATACAGGTCAAGGTGAGATAATGTCTCCTTCGGAAGATATCGTCCGACTTCTTTAAATCAATCTTTTTTCCGTACCCTAATGTAAATGGGGTTGTCAAGACTGTAAAAAAAAATAAGAATTAAAAAAAATTAAATAAAATATGAAAGTAAAAAAATCAAAATTTTGATAACAAAATATTGAAAACATATATAAATTATTTTTGAGAAATTTCGGTTAACTTACGTCAATATTCCCTCGCGTATATCGGGTTCCGAGTCCCAGTCTTCGTCGGACGAATGTTGAGTTTCCACGTACCTTGGAACTTCCAAATTCCCATGCATTTTAGGCGGTGTGGTGTCCGGCCTCCACCGGCAATTCTCCTCGTGCTCCCTCAACTCCCCGGACTCTCCGCAGGTCAGACAACCGTATCTGCAAATTCCGATCGGCTTCCCGGTGTGCCGCAACTTGCATCTGTGAAAGTGGTTG
>NW_022686059.1:0-2284 GCF_011630105.1 Anneissia japonica
CCTAATACTTGCATTACATCACCTAAATAAATTGTATTTTAAAATTACATTTTTCTAACATATTACATTATACTTGCATCACATAACCTAAACATATTATATGTTTGATTTAAAGAACGCATGCTCTCAAAGACAGTATCTCCAGAAAATATAACTTAAAAACATTCACTTTGGTGTATTTACTTTACCTACTTCAACGCAGTGAGTCCACAACCACCTGATCCCCATCATAGTTGAGGCGGAGGTGGGTAAAAAAATTTGAGGAAATAATACCTTTAGATGGCCGGAAATGACACTTTTATATAGTAAAATTCATCATCATCACACCATCATGTCTACATGTAGTGCCAGCAAATTTCTCATGATTTTTAATCAGGAATTTTCGGTAACCACAGAGATCTAATTATTATAAATGATGTACCAAAAAAAAACAAAAAAAAACTAAAGAAACACTTTCTTTTATGTATTTAATTTATTTAACCTACCTCAAAGCCATGTGGCCACAATGGTGGGGATGAGGTGAGAAATTTTAAAGATATAGTACCTCTTTGGCCGGCAATGAAACAACATTTTTTATCATCACCAACATTATATAGTCAAAGGAAAGCGCCAACAAATTCTCATGATCTTTCATCAGCTATTTTCGGCAACTACAGAGATTTAATGTGTGATGTACGGTGCCATAGAATATACAACTTAAAAACTGAATGTATTTAATTTACCTACTTCAACACTGCGAGTCCACATGCAACTCAGCCCCACCACATTTGTGCCTGAGGTGGTAAAATTTGAGAAATTGTACTTCTATGACACTCTTGTAAAATTTGTTATTATCAATATAATTAATCGCTGTGATGTACAATAGAAAATAAAACTTAATTGTCTTTGATGTGCCGAAAACCAATTTTATTTTTACACGCTTTTTCTCATACTTCTCAAATTATAATAAAGGCATGCGCACTCGAAATGTATATGATAGGTAATTCAGATGTTTGTGGGCAGAGTATACCCGTATCTTGCTATAAAATAAGATGTACGGTACTCTGACTGTAGGCCTACCGCGCTCTTTCGTTGAAACCTGAGTCATTTATGCAGTTTAGTTCAACAATTTTCAGGCATATCTTCTTGATTCCCAAAAATTGAGGGGACCAACCCTTTCCCCTTAAAAATATGTGTGGTGGGGGGCGTGTTCCTCTTCCCCAGTGAACTGCACCCATGGGTCCGTGAAGAGTTCACTTCACCTGAGCCCCAACATGGTTAGGGCTGAGGCGCGAACATTTTGAGAATATCGAACTCTGGGTGCCAGGAAATTGCACTCTCATACTTTAAAAATCTTACCAATAATTAATATCAACAATATAATAAAACAATTATTTTTCTTAATAGAATTTAGAGGGGCGTGACTGCACCATCTGCAACCCCTAACCCTCGCATCCGTCCTAGATAAGTTTGTGTTTAAACTTATTGAGACATTAGAATATTTGTCATTTGGCTTTTAACTATGATAGGAATATAACGCAGGAACATTGATTCCTAAGTCTGTACTAACTTTAATTTTGTAATACCGATTGTTAAATTAGATACCGTAGTATTTCATATGTACGTTCATCTTGGTTTACAATTGACTAAACCTTTGAACACCGATAGGAATATAACGCAGGAACATTGATTCCTAAGTCGGTACTAACTTTAATTTTGTAATACCGATTGTTAAAATAGATACCGTAGTATTTCATATGTACGTTCATCTTAGTTCACAATTGACTAAACCTTTGAACTCCGATAGGAATATAACGCAGGGACATTGTTTCCTAAGTCTGTACTAACTTTACTTTTGTAATACCGATTGTTAAAATTGATACCATAGTATTTCATATGTTCGTTCATTTTAGTTTACAATTTACTAAACCTTTGAACTCCGATAAGAATATAACGCAGGGACATTGTTTCCTAAGTTTGTACTAACTTTACTTTTGTAATACCGATTGTTAAAATTGATACCATAGTATTTCATATGTTCGTTCATCATAACATCTAGATGTGTATAAGAGACAGAAAATGTATATTATCAGGTATCTTAAAATTACATGTTTCTAACATATGATAAAGCTTAACCCAGCAATGTTTTATATTCTTATATTTGAATAACATGAGGTATTATTTGCAATGCCGTAGCCAGGATTTTTAAGCAATGCAGGAAAGCACCAGAGTGGACCCACTTTATGTGTAAATTTAAACAAAGTGGACACATTTTATGCAAAAATATTAAAAGTTTTTACCCATT
>NW_022686060.1:0-178 GCF_011630105.1 Anneissia japonica
ATATATACTGTATTAATATTTTATATATACTGCAATTATTAATATATTCATTTATAAATTTATATATATTTAGGTATTTATATATTTATTTGTTTATATGTTTATTTATATATTAATATATATATATATATAAATATATATATAAATATAAATATATAAAAAATATATGAACATATTA
>NW_022686060.1:221-712 GCF_011630105.1 Anneissia japonica
CTCAATTACGAACGCCTTCTAGACCAAAGGGCTGTCTCTTATACACATATAAATATACAAATAAATATACAAGCAATATATAAAAAAAAATTAAAATAATTATATAAATAAATATATAAACATATAAATAGATAAATATATATAAATACATATACAAATATATATATATATATATAGAAATAAATATACAAACAAATATATAAATAAATATATAAATAATTAAAGTATATATATATTAATAATAATACAGTATATATATTTAAATAAATAAATATATAAATATACATATATAAATAAGTATATATAATAAATATATACATATATATAACTGAATATACAAATAAATATATATATATATAAATATACAATAAATATAAAAATATATAAATAAATATATAAATAAAAAAATCAAACTTTCAATGGAACAGTGTTTGTTTCAGGCTATCTCACTTTGCCTAACAAAAAAAAATTACATTTTGACTCAACTTGTT
>NW_022686061.1:0-991 GCF_011630105.1 Anneissia japonica
ATAAATTTAAAATGGCAAATGGGGAAAACCCATAAAACAGCAAACGGCCAAATAATGCAAAACTATTTAAAATTAAAACGGAACAGTAGAGAAAATCCGATCAGAATGACAAAATAAACTAAGCATCCACTGGAAGGATCTTGTTCGACTAGTGCTGTCTCGTAAGAATTTCGTAGGACGTGTTAAGAGTGACAAAATATTCTCTGTATCTACTGGAACCAAGCCACATAGCTTGTATTCCACTATTTGCATTCACACCTGGGCTGTGTATATTGCCTTGGTTTGGCTATGTAATCATTAGTGGTCGTGGGACTAGTTTGGCCCTACCTAAGCTGGTCGAACGTTTCGTTTGGGTCTGTACCCTAGCTGCACTGAGGAGGCCTGGAAAGCCAAAACGGATCCATCTGCAGATATTGGGATTCCTTCCAGTGGATACTTAGTTTATCTTGTCATTCTGATCATTTGCCTTGTAAAATAAATTTTAAAAGGCAAATGGGAAAAACCCATGAAACAGCAAACGGCCACATAATGCAAAACTATTTAAAATTAAAACAGAACAGTAGAGAAAATCAGATCAGAACGACAAAATAAACTAAGCATCCACTGGAACGATCTTGTTCGACTAGTGCTGTCTCGTAAGAATTTCGTAGGACGTGTTCAGAGTGACAAAATATTCTCTGTGTCTACTGGAACCAAGCCACATAGCTTGTATTCCACTATTTGCATTCACACCTGGGCTGTGTATATATATTGCCTTGGTTTGGCTCTGTAATCATTAGTGGTTGTGGGACTGGTTTGGGCCCTACCTAAGCTGGTCAAACGTTTCATTTGAGTCTATACCCTAGCTGCACTGATGAGGCCTGGAAGGCCGAAACGGATCCGTCTGCAGATATTGGGATTCCTTCCAGTGGATACTTAGTTTATTTTGTCATTCTGATCGAATTTTCTCTACTGTTTCGTTTTAATTTTATATATATGTATATGTGTATAT
>NW_022686062.1:0-1021 GCF_011630105.1 Anneissia japonica
GCGTCTTAACGTTCGCGTACGCGTGCGTCAAAATTACATATGCTTATAATTATGCCTATTTATAATCAAATATAACTCCTTAGGATGAAAGGTGACCCCCAATTTTTATTACATATTCTCAGAGCACATGAGTTGTAGATACGATTTTACAGATCATAATGGCTGATCGGACATTGTGACGTCATCATATTGCCATTTGAATTTAAAAAAAATATATATTTGTTTTCTCAAAACGTTGATGACGTCATATCTTAACAATCCGTCATTTCTGAAGAATATTAAATGTTCTTATACTTCAGGTCAAGTTTGAATGTTAGGTATCTTACTTTTTTGTTTGCGCGTCTTAACGTGCGCTTACGCTTGAGTCAAAAATTACATATGCTTATAATTATGCCAAGCTATTTATAATCAAATATAGCTCCTTAGGATGAAAGGTGACCGTCAATTTTTATTACATATTTTTAGAGCACATGAGTTGTAGATACGATTTTATAGATCATAATGGCTGATCGGACATTGTGACGTCATATTGCCATTTAAATTAAGAAAAAACTCAATTATTATTTATGACGTTATTACTCTTTATACTCGTTTGAACGTATCTCGCTTATCTTGATTGATTGTCTCCCACCTGTGAGTATATTATAGCTAAATCAATTCTCTTGAAGACGTGTCCCTATATTTTTCAATTTGATCACGTCAACATGGTCAAAAAGAATGAATTTTTGGAGCCCTTTTATCTCTCATTCTTATAAGATGTAAAACAATAGAACGGAGTGAGGGCGGCAGACTGTATTTCGACGCTATCAGACTAATATATATATAGGTTATGTGAAGGGAAAGTTCGTGTGGCATTACCAACTAACAGGCGATTTTAAATACACTTGACAATGTTTCTCCCACCTGTGAGTATATTATAGCTAAATCAATTCTCTTTCAGACGTGTCCCTTTATTTTTGGTGATCCGCTAACGTTAGCGGATCACCTATTGTTATTGTACGGAATCATCTTCAACTTTCTT
>NW_022686063.1:0-1736 GCF_011630105.1 Anneissia japonica
AAAGCAATGAAAAAACGGTGTACAATCATTGAAAGTTGACTTGCGGAACACACATTTATTAAGGTATAACAAAATCAAACGGATATTTCAATAGCTCCTGCTATCTTTATCAACGTTAACGTGAGAAAACTTTGGAGATCTTACACATACATAAAGAATATTAAATGGTAATTAGTTGATTGGACCACAAAATATAAGTTCAGTGACAAGTTAATGGGCGCATTAATTACAATTAAACCATGATAAAATGTCAGCAAAATGATTATGTAAGCGATAGTTTATTGGCGGTGCCTTTGGACCAGCTTAATGCTAAGACTGATTTAACTAGAGTAAACAGGAAATAAAACATAGTAAGATTAATATAAGGTCCTATATAATTAAATCAATTGTGGAATAGAAAATGAATTGCAGAGGTTTAAAGGTATGTATGAGCATAGAGAAAATATAACAGACCTCTATGGTATGAGTTTAAATAATATAACGCATAATAATCATGACTATTAAATACACTTTAGACATCAATGAATATAATAAAATGTACATAAGTAGAAATAATATATAGCATATATTGTTAGATACTGTATTCGTAGTGAATTATAGCGTATGAAGGCACAATCACATGTAGAGCCTAAGTCCTTATTTAGTCCCTTAATGTGAGTTTTTAACCGGATTATCGGATTAGGTGAATTACAATTTACACTTACTGATCAGTTAGTTGTGTTTGTGTTCTATAGATGATTTGTGGTTGTTCATTCTAGATCTAAAAGTTAGACCAGTTTCGCCAACATAGTTTCACTTGTTGCATTTGTAGCAGTATATTCTGGTACTTGTGCTTGTAGCCGTCTCATTTCAGACATTCGGCAGCCATTGACATTATGTTGGCGTGTGATGAGGGAACTGTGTACAACAATTACCAAACACAAAATATGGAAAACTGAATGCTATTTTTAAAATATTCTATTTAATGCCCATGGTGAAACTTTCTTTGATAAATTGGCTTCTATTCAGTTGACGCATTGAAGAATAGATTTGGTTTTCTTTCCTCTTGTTCCGCTGGTTACATAGTGAAATGTGAGAATTGTACATGGATCATCATTTGGTCTTCTTATAACATGAATGATCCATTTTGATTGTTGAGTCTTGATAGAAGGTCCTAGTGGCATGATGTTTGTTATTTGATATAAATTCTCGTTTGAAATCCTATACCTCCAGTCATATTTATCTGTTGTTGATTGTTGGTCACTGTCTTCACCGTCTGTTTCAATGTTTCTGGGTGGTGGTGAGGTATATAATATTGGGCGAGTTACAATTCAGTACGGGTGGCCGGATTGTTATTTGTGTCCCTGTTGGAGTGAATGAGATGTCAGTATTGATGATGTCGCATAATTAACATCTAGAGCTGTTGCATTGTGTGCTGCCATACATCGGTTTAGCGGAGGGGTGTTTAGATAAGGTTAGAGTGGACTATAAATTAGGGAGTTGCCTACGTGCTAGTAGAGGGGGGCTGTAAAAATAATTCTTTAATCGATGGGTCTTCTTGGAGGGAGAGGAAGTCTAGTTTAATTATCTTAGACAGTTCCAGGATGCTGGGACTATAGTCGAATACCATAGGTATCCGATCATTATTAAATTTAGGTCTATATGTGAAGAGATCAGTGCGAGATTTATATGAGGCTTTTTTAATCTGGGTTTTTATTAAACGTAACTTTCAATGATTGTACACCATTTTTTCTTTG
>NW_022686064.1:0-1089 GCF_011630105.1 Anneissia japonica
CGTATCTAACTTATATATCTCTAGCAGTCTTGTCACGTGCGATATTAGTGCTATATCAAAGTCGTGACGTCATTCACTTAAAGAATGAAAGAAGATGAGATTCTACTGGCGCTTGAACCAAAACAACGCCTTCGTGGTTAACTGGTTATGACGTTCGCCATGTATGCGAAAGGTCCCGGGTTCCGATGAAGGCTGAGTTTTTTCTTTCTTTGTCAGATTCCTCTTCTGTCACGTTTCTTGAAGATTATAATCATGATAAATGCACACTGTGTACTTGAATGAAAGTTAATGATTGTCGGCATGTCTCAAACGAAGAAATGATACTTACTTTTGTTTGCACCTTGTATTTCGACAGGCGTAATTGATCTTCTTTAGGGAATCTCTGCAATGAAATGTACAAATCTATATTTGTAAGAATGTAAATTTAGAACATGAATAAACTTATGTAACAAAACCCATGTAGGTTATATAATGAAAAGTGGCTAGGTTAATGATTCAATTGAGGAAAAAATAACTATTATATACCTACTATATCTTCGAATGAAAATAAATTGTTCAATTATTTAAGAACAATATATAATTATTAATTAACATAGGCCTAATCAATGGAAGTCCTACAGAACGATGTAAAGATGAATTTAATAAAGAATATTGTTTTACTCCTAATAAATATTTATGTATTTGGCACTTCTTTATAAAAAACTATAACATGTGCGGTCAAATATATGTGTAAAGACTTATTTTAACTTTTTCTATAAAATCCCAACAATTTTCCAAAGACATCGAATGTCCAGGTAGGTCTATATAATATTAGAATGTATGTATGTACATGTATATATAATATTTCCATATAGGTCTATATATTCTAGTTTTAATCAATACTATATATATATATATATATATACATATATATATATATAAATTTTAATTTGGGCCCTACCTAAGCTGGTAGAACGTTTCGTTTGGGTCTATACCCTAGCTGCACTGATGAGGCCTGGAAGGCCGAAACGGATCAGTCTGCAGATATTGGGATTACTTCCAGTGGATGCTTAGTTTATTTTGTCATTCTGAACGGATTTTCTCTACTGT
>NW_022686065.1:0-609 GCF_011630105.1 Anneissia japonica
GGCCCCTCGGAGTCGGGGTACAGAACGCCTCATCGGTGAGAAGAAGGCAATAATTGTCAAGGAACAGTGCTCTGAAAAATCATTTTTGCCGTTTTAGAGTGCCATTTTTGAAGTGGCAAAAATGTGGTTATTACTCATGAGGCTCTGGTGGTTGTGGACCCCGAATTTAAAATAAAAATGTACACTTGAGAAAAATCCATTATCCGCCCCTGAGAGAGGGGTATAGAACCCCTCATCGATGAAAAGAAACCAATAACCAAGGAACAGTGCTCTGAAAAAAAAATATTCTGTACCGGTACTCTTTATAGACCATACATATCTTATTTAATATTTGACAAATATTGAGCGTGTGCTCATGTGTGATTTTAACGTAACTGTCAAATAAATAAACGCTGTTGTCCTGTAATAAATACAGTGTTTATCGTTATGGGCAGCCTCCATTTGTTATTTAATGAGATATTATGTAAGTGGGTAATTTGATAGCGTGCTTCAGGTGAGCGTTTTTTTACTGCATACGTTCATCCTGAGTACACGTTGAAATTATTTCTCGCCAACTTCCCCAATTTCCACCGTATAGTATGACTATTGGGCGTCTCCACCCATAATTTC
>NW_022686066.1:0-757 GCF_011630105.1 Anneissia japonica
GATCAAGTAACCTACATTTTTCTTTTTTAGTGCTTGAATGCAAATAATTCTGAGAGATTTTCCAAATGTTGAGTTTAACAGAAATGAGTAAAACAAACTTTTGTAATCGTTCTAGAATACAGCTCAACATACAAGGACCAATTAAATAAATCTTTCAATTAAAATGCAATCACATATTCTGTTACTAAAATATATTAAACAACTTAAAACTTACTCAGCTAAGTATTCCAAATACACTGCCTTTCTGTATATGTCTCCCTAAGTGATAAAAAAAAATTATGTAAAATACTATATTTCCAAGATTTTACTTATATAAGCTGCTAGTAATAAAGTGTTGAGTATCTATATAATCAGATATTCACAATTTTATTTCAATACAAAGAACGGATCTGGTAAGTAACATTAAAAATGTTCCTTAAGGACATGTTGAGGCAGAATTGCAATGTTAAATTATTTTTTAACATTAAATTTCAACATATAAAATAAAACAAATACATGGTAGACTTGCCTCAAAATTCATTGAGAAAATAATACACAAAATCTTTCGGGCATAACAAGGGAGGAGTTTATTCCAAATGAGGCTTTAAAGGTGGCATTTATTCGAAGAAGGCATTTAATCAAAAGGGGCGTCGTATTCAAATAAATATGGTATATATATTTTAGCTTTTTTGTAAAGGTGCTATATATAAAATAATATTAAGAATAATAATAATAACAATAATATTAATAATAACAACAATAATAATAATAATAATAA
>NW_022686067.1:0-334 GCF_011630105.1 Anneissia japonica
CGCCACTCTCAGAGACGAACTTCGTGCCGAAAAGGACAAGGTGGCAACAGTCGTGAAGGAACGCATCGACGACGACGCCCGAAGTTCGGTGACGCTCGAGAAGATAAAAGACGAATTGCGACTGGCGAACCGGGAAGCGGCGGCTGCAAAGGACCTCCAACGACGGTCGGCGACGAAGCTGAAAGAGACCGAGAAGCAGGTGGAGAGTCTGAAGGAACGGTTGGATGAAAAAGGTCGCTCGACTGCCAACGCGAAAAAGGAGATCGCCTCCCTCAGAGACGAACTTCGTGCCGAAAGGGAAAAGGTGGCAACGGCTTCCAAGGAACGCAGCGAC
>NW_022686067.1:453-654 GCF_011630105.1 Anneissia japonica
GGTCGAGAGTCTGAAGGAGTGGTTGGACGTAACGGAGAAGAATCACGAAGCGAACCTTCGCGAGTTTCGTTCTTCCGTCGAGTCCGACAAGGCGAAGGCGATATCAGATCTGGAAACGGCCAAGGCCGATCACTCAGACAGGACCGACATTCTCCGAACTGAGATTGCCGATCTTAAGGAAAAGCTGGCCGAGGCCACCCG
>NW_022686068.1:0-1363 GCF_011630105.1 Anneissia japonica
TGCGTCAGACGCCTCAATATAATGAAAGTGAAATGGATGCGTCATGGACATATTTAGGATGTGTCGAACGCATTTAAACCGGGCACTTGTTTTAAGCGGTACTGTAGAAATGCTAAAAACTTGTCAGATCCTGAGATTTTATAGTAGCACTATAGAGTACCACAGTCGTGTCGTCACGATGCTAGGTGGCGCACTCTGTTGTCAATGGACGTTATTACGGTTTATTACGCCTGAATGACTTCAAAGGCTTTCTGGAATAGGCATTTTAAAATCTAATATTTTACCATCAAAATGTATCAAAATGTAATAAAAACAAAAGCTTGCACTATATTAGTTATCGAACACACATTTAATCATCAATTAAAAATTTACAAAGGAAAAGTAAGATACAACATCTTAATAATTACGTTGGAAATTGGGATCAATGGTTTTTCAGTGAAGAAGATGGCGTCCGGTTGAATGCTTTTTGCAACGATAGCAACAGAGTTGTATCACATGGTATCGTAGACGTAACACTGTAGTACTATATAAGATGACTGAACCAGCAGGTCAGAGATGGTTTGACTACTAAAATTCTAGCACAAATTAAATTCAGTACTTGTACAGGGATATGAATTTCATTTTAAAAACATTATTGTGGTGTTATAATTAAATGAACTTTCGGTGTGTTGTGTTATTTAGGATTAGTCGGAAAACTTTCAGTTTGCACATAATTTAACAATTGCTCTTCTTCAAGGATTGAAATGGCATGGCTGTCCATTCCCACGGGATCTTGGGCTTTAGGATTCAATGAGTATTTGCAAATGTCATGATTTTTTTTTTAAATGAAGAGAAAAAAACATTACTTTGATATCTAACTGATGAAAGATAAGGTAATAGGTTGTGACTCAAAGTGTGTGAAGGACATATAGTGTCATTTTATATCAATTGGCTGCCATTTGATTGGCTTAGTGGTCAACAGCAGAAAACTTTTTAAGTTAGACTTATTTCTTTTTGTTTTTTTTTAGGGGAAATGCTTTAAAATTTAGGGTGCTGGTCAGTAATTATTGGTTAGTGTGGCAGTTTAAATAAGGAATGAAACATTAAGGTCCAGCAGAATAAAATTTACAATGTATGACTGGACCTTTACTCCGTATGTCCAAATTTGGGCTTGCTTTTTAGTTTATTATTAATAATTGAAATCTAGGAATTCCAGATATAAAAAAAAAATATTAAAGGTTCGAGTTTAATTTAATTAGTGAAACAACTGAAATATAGAGATGTTTATCATAGAGACCTTAAGAGAAAAAATATTTACCTTTAGGATTTAGCAGAATGGTTTTGTCAATAACCACAGATTATCCAGTGGATTGCTAAGTATGAT
>NW_022686069.1:0-988 GCF_011630105.1 Anneissia japonica
GTCTTTTCCTGATACGATCTAATATCGGATTCGGCCTGCGCGGTCAATTTCTCGTGCCGCTTCTGTGACATTTCCAACAGACGTTCGAGGCCTTTCGTCTCGGTGGAAAGTTTTATCAATTCCGTTCTCGCGATCAACAGTTCATTATCTCGCGCGTTCAACTTTGTCTGAAGATCGTCGATGACTTGCTGGGCCGATTCGAATTGCCGCTGGCCGTCCTCGATTCTGGCGGTTAGAGCGTCGAATCCGACTCGAACGTTATCGTCCGAAATGCTATCTTCGGTTTCGGTTGCGCTTTCGTATGCTCTCTCCCTCAATTCTTTTATGTTCTCTCTGACCTTTTTCAGTTCCTCTGACATCACGCTCACCTTCACGTCGTTTTGGCGCAAGCTTTCCTTCTTAGCACTCAGTTCAGCTTCCAGCTGCTTGATCGCAGCCTGCGCATCCGACTGTTCATTCATTCTGTCTTCTAATTCCGACATTCGTGACTCGTGAAATTCCGTCTTGGCTCGCTCGGCGGCGGACTTTGCCTCTGCCAATTCCTCCTGCGTCCGTTTCAGATTATTTTTGGCATCGGCCAAGATCATATCCTTTCGTTCGTTTTCCCGAGCCGATTCTGAATTCCTTGTTTCAAAATTCCGTTTCATTTCGGCCATCTCTTCCCTTACTTTTTCCAAAGTCTCGATTGCTTTCCGTTCCCGCTCTTCGGCCTTAATCTTTTCCCTTTGCATGCTCTCCACTTGTTTCACCAGAGACTCGGTTTCAATTTCGCGCTCTTCCGCGTTCTCCTCCGGTTGTTGTTGTTGTTGTCCTCCTCCTCCTCTTCCTCCTCCTCCTCCGGGAGTTGGTACATTAAACACCCACCGAGATTCTTCGCTGTCATCGAACAAGTCGTATGCTGGACTTTCCGGTTCTTCTGGCGTTTGGAACTCTGGCGTATTTAGAAAGCTATCGATTACTGTCGTCACATGTACATCCTCCGTCTCGT
>NW_022686070.1:0-196 GCF_011630105.1 Anneissia japonica
TCGCAGCAAAACCAGTATTATACAGTATTTCAATAGGACTCATTTCTATAATAATAATTACAAGCAATTTGAACAGGTTATTCATTCATTAACAAAATTAAATACTCCATTAATGTACTTTAATAGAGTATACTTTACTACAATAATGGTATTTGTCTAATATTTAGTATTCTAATTTGTTTAAATTTAGTATTTT
>NW_022686070.1:312-502 GCF_011630105.1 Anneissia japonica
TAGATAAAAGCAAGACCACCCAACATTGTTCACCCTGTTGCCCACCCACTTTAACAATGGTATATTCCAATTGGGTGGTTTATGTCCTGGGTGGTTTATGTCCTGGGTGGTTTATGTCCGTATACCACATGTACGCATTAACTCAACGTATTATTCATCAGATGTAATTTATTCTCATAAGTCACCATCT
>NW_022686071.1:0-632 GCF_011630105.1 Anneissia japonica
AAGTAAATAATCCACTGCCCATTATTATTTTAACTGTCTAATTTTGTCATTCTGGTACTTGGCATCAAGTGCCATTTTAAATATATTTAACATCAGTTGTTTTGGTCTGTGTTATACCAGGGAGTTGTTATCCTAGTGACTGGAGATCCAACGAAGTCAGGCTCCTTTGTACCATGTTACAGACCGGGCCCCTAGTGCGATCGTTAAGCTAATTGATTCGCACATTAAATTCTCGTTAACATAATTACTTCAAGTTGTACCGCTACCAATAAAATGACGCAATCCTGCCATAGATCGTCACACAGTAGACCGCTCATTGAAGATCATACGAGTTTGCTTAGAATTTACTGCAAAGGAATGAAGCAAAGAAGCTCATTTTTGTATTAAAAGTTAACGGAAATAATGCTAACATTAGTGTGTTTTTTCTTTAAGTGTCGATGTAAAGTAGTTATCTAGGAATACTGACATAGGCCTAGGCTAGTCCTAAAATATTATGCAGACGAGATGCAGCCAAACGTCTGGCGACATTGCAAATGTTCACAATTTCAAAGAAGCCGTCTTAAGCAAGCAGTCTTGTCATCTCTCTCACCTTACCAGGGAGCTGTCATGTTTTACCCATTCTGAAATCTGTA
>NW_022686072.1:0-15716 GCF_011630105.1 Anneissia japonica
AAATATAGGCGATTGTCCTCACATTGGATAGGTTTACCGGTACTACTACTACTACTACTACTACTCCTACTACTCCTACTACTACTACTACTACTACTACTACTTCTACCACTACTACTACCACTACTACTACTACTATTACTATTATCATTATTATTATCATTATTATTATTATTATTATTATTATTATTATTATTATTATTATTATTATTATTATTATTATTATTATTATTATTATTATTATTTGTTGTCCTTTTTCTTGTTATTCATACCTTTTATTTTTTCTGAGAGCATCACATTCCTGGCTCACCATTATGCTTATATTATGTTTGGACATTGCTTTAATTTTATTTTTGTAATTGCAATATCCCCCAGTGTTTACTCTTATAATTCTCATAGTGCTATTTCCGGCCATCTAAAAGTGTCATGGACATAATAATTCCCATGGTACCATGGTGGTACTGAGATGTCTTCTAATCTTTACGGAATTACAGTATCCACCCACTGTTTAATGTCATATTTTTTATGGCAAATTTTCTTCTAAGCTAATCTAATTATTGGAATATCCACAATGAGTAATACATGGGGTCCGTGAAGACATTTGACAAGTCCAGAGGTGTCCGCGTATGCAAAAAGATTGAGAACCACATGTCTATAGAATGGTCAATGAAGGATGATTGCTATCCCAAAACCATGTGATTCCTCACTGGACGGGGACATTATTAATAATATATTATTCTACATTATTATTAATTCTGTATTCTGTTTAGCATCATCTATAGAATGTTAAACAAAATATCAAAATAAGAGATTGATTTTATACAATGTGATTTTAACAATGTTGTCGGAGTGAAGTATGTTTTAAACGCATCACACTCTAGCTAATTCATAATCGAAGAATGTTTGGACATGTTTTGCCAAATAATATTTTTAAAACAGTTATTTTTATTCAGATTAAGCACAACTTTTCCCTCCTTTTGTGGCTGCGAATTGGCAATTACATTTAGAAGAAGTAGAGTATCTGATGTTAATGTTATATGATGTCTGTATAATTGTTACAATTTTCCCTTTTTATTAAGGCATTGATATTTCAAAAGATATGATCGACGTTGCAAGACATGTTAATGTTATATGATGTCTGTATAATTGTTACAATTTTCCCTTTTTATTAAGGTATTGATATTTCAAAAGATATGATCGACGTTGCAAGACAAAAATATCAACGCACAAACGTGACGTATGAAGTTGCAGACGCTAAAAACTTTGTCGAAAACTTTCCAAAGTGGAAGGGTACCTTTGATAAAGTTGTTTCGGTCCATGCTTTACACTGGGTAGAGGATAAAATTAGTGCAATGCGTAACATCTACGATTGCCTAACAATCGGCGGGGAGTGTTTTCTCTTGTTTTGTGGGCCGATGCACCAAATGCTAGGCCAAAATCCAGATGAGCTGCCTTATTATTTAAAACATCACAGTAAATGGGAAAAACACCTGAAGGTTTGTAAATCTTTAGTAATTTATTCGATTATTTTGAACCATATTTCAAGAAGGTAGACCGAAACGGCAATGCTGACTTAAAGCGCCCCTAAAAAAAAAAAAACAATAAAAAAGCGAACAACACAATTCAATTTAATATTGAATAAATATAGACATAGACATAAAATATAGACATTTAAATAAATATTTTACGACTATCGTTATACTAGACTACTTACATGTTGCTCTTTCTTTAGATAATTATATTCAGGCATTTCAAATAATGCAGTTTTAATTAATTAAATGTTTTGTGTAATTGATATTTTGTTGTTTCATTTTAGATTTAAAAGTTATAGAAGCCCTTAAGTTTTTGTGTATGTTTTTATTGGCCTATGTAAGTGTGCGTCAGCATTTCCAGGGCGCATAGTATGGTGAAAATGCTTCTTACATTAATACAAATAAAACTAATTGTAAATTGATGCAGTGCATAATGCGAAGCGGCCTTTTTCCACCTGGCCCGTTGCCACCCGGCCTTTGCCACCCAGCCTTTTGCCACCCTAGGTCCGTTGCCACCCGGCCATTTTCCTCCAGGTCCGTTGGCACCCAGCCTTTTGCCACGCGGCCCGTTGCCACCCGGAGCGTTGCCACCTGGTCTGTTGCCACCGTAGGCCCGTTGCCACCCAGCCTTTTGCCCCCCCCCGGTCTGTTGCCCCCATAGTTGAATAGTAGTAGGCCTATTCATTGTAATCGCAGAAATTTTATTCTCGGTATTTTTGCTAAACTACCGCATGTGTACTGAATGATGATTGATGGGTTGTTTGGCAATTCGTTGCGGTTAACCATCATGAAAGGCACACGTGTGAGTAGCTTCCTGATTAGCGTTCTATGTTTATTTGTATGTATTTAGACGTACATATGTATAATTATATGTATATGCTTTCTGAGTATGTACTGGTTTTCGTTAGCGTGTATGTTTTTTTTACATTTTTGTGAAGGCAGAACTTCATGAATTAAAATTATTGTAGCGTTATAAATTGAACAGATTATTTTTTATTTGATTTAATTGACTTACCTTTGAGTGTGGAAATAATAAGGAACATAAATATAGTGACAGTGATGAGAATAGCGATGATAAGCTATTATTATTAACATGTTGAATATGTTAATGCTGCTACTGCTATAAGAAATGGGCACTACATGCCAAGTGGCCAAAGGCCGGGTGGCTTTCCTTTAATTTAATGTTATTCCCTTCTGTTACTTTCTCCAACGTTGCCATTTCCTTTTCTCTCCTTCAGTACATTTAATTTCGTTCCTCTCTTGTGTCTCTTCCTTTGAACTCTTCTTCATTTTTTTATATTATTTTTTAGTGTGTAGTTAAGCTTATTATACTTTTTATTACGGGTGGTCAATTTGCCCATAAAGCAATCTGGAGCAATCCTCTCCTTATATACTGTAATTCATTTAGGTGTAATGTAATTCACTTATGGTGTACATCAATGTCAGATGATTCTTATTTGTAACCAATACGTCAATTGTATTTTTAACGACGCACCTCTTTTAAGTTGAATGTCACCGATGTAAAAGGTGGATGCCAATAAAGTAGTAATTTTGTCTATAGCCTTTCTTTATAGGGTTACGTTCATAGAATGTACAATCTGTTCGACCTGGATGACACCCGAAAATTGTTGGAATCAGTAGGTTTTAAAGTACTTAGTGGAACGTCACACACGCCATGTGAAAATGTCGACATCTCGAGTCAAGACGAATTAGACGGTAAGGTATTACAGTATTTTTACAGTACAGTTACTGCCGTTATACTTTGCTTCCTCTATAGTATAGTGTGCTCTAGCTTTGCTATATAAATTAATTTAATTAGTCAAACTAATTATAAAATATACATAAAATATAACTAAAATATAGGCTTCATTATACCTTACAAATCTACATTTTTCACAGAATATTTTTCTCCAAACAACTAATATTTCAAACAAAAGAAATTTTAGAAATTGTTTGAAGGTTTAAATAATGTGAGGAAATGAATTCCAAATAGGTGAAATAAAAACTTAATATCAAAACAAATAAATTCAAGCAAATAAAGAAAAAACGAGATTCATGTTCGTTTGATCCATCGATTGTATTCATTTTGTTCACAGAATACCTGCGTACGCTCCTTGGGCACCTAGTATACTTACCACGAGAGTACCACACAGAGTTTCTTCAAGATGCGAGTGACTGGTGTAATAAAAACTTTCCAGTCAATCATCTAGGAAATATATACTGTAAAGCGATGATAATTGTCGTACATGCTATAAAAAAGTAAATTTATATAATGAGTTACATGACTATCATTCTTTTTCTTCATATTCGAGGTCGTCATCTATTATAATATATACTTAAGTTAGTTGTCTAATTTTTATCAAAATGATATTGTTATTGATTTCACAGATAATAATTTCATTTATATGATATTATATGGTTATTGTGGGTTTAAACAAAAAATATATTGGTCTACATACGCATTTTGATAATAACTTTGGATGTAAAAGTATAACCGCACAATTCCCTATCAGTTTTCTTTCTTTAGTTCACGCATTCTATACCATTAATTTTGTGTTGCCTTTCTTCCTAAGTTACTACAATCTGTTTGCACTGTTACACATCGTTTGTCTTCTACATTACTAGACAGGGACAAAGTCTGTCTCTTATCCACATCTAGATGTGTATAAGAGACAGTGTATATGTTTTCTGAGTGTGTTAGTTGTCTAATTTTTTTCAAACTATTATTGTTATTGATTTCACAGATAATAATTTCATTTATATGATATTATATGGTTATTGTGGGTTTAAACAAAAAATATATTGGTCTACATACGCATTTTGATAATAACATTGGATGTAAAAGTATAACCGCACAATTCCCTATCAGTTTTCTTTCTTTAGTTAACGCATTCTATACCATTAATTTTGTGTTGCCTTTCTTCCTAAGTTACTACAAACTGTTTGCACTGTTACACATCGTTTGTCTTCTATATTACTAGACAGGGACAAGGTTTCAAAGCGGTGAGCACAACTTCCTCAGGCACACTAGTAATACTTCTAAAATGTCTCTAATTTGAAGTTGATGAGGCCGTGTGTGTATGGTATGAAATGGTAACCTAATAATTGTATTTTTGAGGAATTTATTCAGGTTTAGATAAAATATCCTTCTGTTTTGCACATAATGCTAATACGGCACATGCTCTTGTCATTTCTTTTTTATATCAATCATTTATTGTTGAAACGAATTACTTTGAAAATTCATATAAAAGGTATGAAATGTGATTAAGAATGTCTGTTGTTGATGATTCCGCGTAAGATCGACACCATTGTTCTTGTTGTTGTTGAGTCGTGAGTACGAATCACGTCTCGGAATTTCATAAATGTTTGATGAAGCGTGCATGTATGAATCTAGTGCCAATTTTTAGATATCGTGTTAACAAGAAATGGAAAAAAAAAGAAGATCTCTGACAAAAACAAGAGGTGATCCGCTAGCGGAGCGGATCACAAAAAAAAAAAGATCTCTGACAATAACAAGAGGTGATCCGCACTAGATGCGGATCACCAATTATTCTATTTTATGAAGTTTAAATAATAACTAAAGGAATGTACAGACAACACTCCTACCAACAAAAGGACGCATATCTCCGCTCTCGAACACAGCGCGTGCATACAATTGACATTTCGAAATCGTATTACGTGAGCATTAACTTCGAGTGAAGGTTGATTGTAATGTACACTCATTTTGCGCGTGCGCTTTATAACGCGCGCGTACGCGTGCGTCAAAATTTTAAAATGGTCAAAATAAATTTTTGACTAAATTAGAGCACGTTTTAAGCCATTTTGAGCATTTCAACATTTTTAAATTTTCGGCACCGCGTGCGCATTTTTACGCGCGCGTCACGTACAGAAGTTCAAAATATTGTTTTTTTTTTTAATGTTTTAGGTCCCTGACACTGTATTCACAAATTTCCAATCTTTTTTGGTCATTTAGGGTCAATAGCAATGCCGTACGCGCGCATAGAACATAAAAGCACATGTGCGCGTTTTTTTCGGCAAAAATAGGCCAAAAACATGCCTATTTTCAATCAATTATAGCTTCTTAAAATGAAAGGTGACCCCAAATTGTTATTACATATTCTGAAAGCACATGAGTTGTACATATGATTTTATAGGTCATAATGGCTGATCGGACATTATGACGTCATCATATTGCCATCTCAATTCAACAAATTGAATATTATCGATGACGTCATTAAAAAAATGCGCATTTGAGCGTATCTCGCTTATTCTTGGGTCAATTTTCTTCCACCTTTGAGTATGTTATAGCTAATTCAATTCTATTTCATATACGTACACTTTTTTACATTTTGATGACGTCATCTTGGTCAAAATGTAGGGTTTTGCTTACCCCCCTCATCTTTCTTTCATTAAACCTTTGATGACCCCATAATCACCTTAATCATTCGTGATTTCTGAATCATATTTAGTGGGCATAAACTTATTTTTTTTTAAACATTATATTTTTGTGCGCACGTAATAACGCGAGCGTTCGCGTGCGTCAAAATTAAAATATGATTTATATCTGGTCTTTTTTTAATCAGTTATAGCTCCTTAGGATGAATAGTGACCCCCAATTTTTATTACAAATTCTGAGAGCACATGAGTTGTAGATACGATTTTATAGATCATAATGGCTGATCGGACATTGTGACGTCATCACATTGCCATCTAAAATAAAAAACAAGAAAAAAAATATATTTCTTTTCTCAAAACGTTGATGACGTCATATCTTCTTAACCATTTGTCATTTCTGAATAATAATTAATGGACTTATACTTCAGGTCAAGGTTAAATGTTAGGTATCCTACTTTTTTGTTTACGCGTCTTACGGTGCGCGTACGCGTGCGTCAAATATTACTTATGCTTATAATTATGCCTTTTTTATAATCAAACATAGCTCCTTAGGATAAAAGGTGACCCCCAATTTTTATTACATATTCTGAGAGCACATGAGTTGTAGATACGATTTTATAGATCATAATGGCTGATCGGACATTGTGACGTCATCACATTGCCATTTATATTAAGAAAAAACTCAATTTTTATTTATGACGTCATTACTTTTTATACTCGTTTGAACGTATCTCGCTTATCTTGATTGTCTCCCACCTGTGAGTATATTATAGCTAAATCAATTCTCTTTCAGACCTGTCCCTTTATTTTTTATTTTTATCATGTCAGCATGGTCAAAAAGAATTAATTTTCGGAGCCCTTTTATCTCTCATTCTTAAAAGATGTAAAGAAATAGAACAGAGAGAGGGCGGTAGACTGTATTTCGACGCCATCAGACTGATATATATATATATATATATAGGTTATATGAAGGGAAAATTCGTGTGGCATTACCAATTAACAGGCGGTTTTAACACTTGACAATGTTTAATTTCGTGTGCCATTACTGTACACGCACACATCGTGCCGTGCGCGTCTGTTAAAATTTTAAAATTCTCCATATCACTATTCAGATAGTTTAAAGAACGTTTTGGGTCATTTTCAGCATTCCAAAACTTTCCATATTTACGCGCCTTACGTTCATTTCCACGCACGCAACACGTACTGATGCAGGAAATCACGTTTTGTTATATACTTTGTGTTCCTGACACATTATTCATATCAGGAGTCACTCTTTGTGCTATTACCTTGCTCACGGGCGTCAAGACGTACGTGTACACATGCGTAAATCTTTTAAAATGCTCAAAATTATTCTTTTTAAAAAAACTAATTACAGCATATTTTAGCATGACAATTTTCAATCAGCACCGCCTGATCTTAATGAGGGTCAAAGTACGGCGGATCACCGAACTCGTCCTCAGTGACGAGTTCAAATCTAGTTTTGACTCTGTTGTTATACGCTCAACAATCAGCCGCATTTGAACTTATTCTGTTCTATCAACTTCAGTTACGTAACTTGGGGCATATAGAGTACCACAGTCGTGTCGTCACAACACCAGGTGGCGCCCTCTCGACGTTGATTACCGTTCATTACGCCTGAATGACTTCATAATCCTAATGGTATAGAATAAGCTTTCTGGAATAGGCATTTTAAAACCTAATAATTACCATCAAAATCTACTAAAACCTAAAAACTCCCATTATATGTTATCAAACACACAAATAAAATATAATATATATTTTATACAAGCTTTTTATAATACATACCCGCTTTTATTTCCGGTATCTGCTGTTTGTCATCACTTCAACAAGGTGTCTACCGATTAGTGGAAAAGGTGTATAAAAATTAAAAAAATATTGGCGTTTGTGAGCAATACATTGTAATTTTATATAGGTAAGTAGTAAGCATATGAATAATTTTAATGCACTAGTTAGTTGAAAACTTCATTATAATTTCTTTCGTACGTGTCTTTTTTCTGCATTTTTATAAGCAGTCAGACATTGCCTAGCGCCTCGCGGATGGCGATTTTTTTCCCGTACGAAACATTTGCATGAAACTTCACTCGGGCCATCTTGGATTGACTCGACTAAGTTCGATACGAGGAACAAGAGCAGACACTTCGCAATGTCGTGACGCTCGAGTTTTACTATTATTGCTCTTTCTCTGTTACTATACTATAAATACACATGCCTAAACATTACCACATTTAAACATGTGTATTAACTGTTATAATAAAAATGTTTAAATATTATATTAATATTCAAACACGTGCCCTAACCGTTATAATACACATGTTTAAATACTATTATAATAAGCTTCACCGGGCACAAAATGGTTCGGTCTTGGGATGCCAGGGTGCGATTTTTTTTCCGTACGAAACATTTGCATGAAACTTCACTCGGCCCATCTCGGATTGACTCGAGTGAGTACATACGAGGAACAAGAGCAGACACTTCGCAATGTCGTGACGCTCGAGTTTTACTATTATTGCTCGTTCTGTGTTTACCTACGGTAGACCTATGAAACTTCACGGACTTATGTGATGTACTTCACTGTGTAACTAACTGTGACCTTCTTGGATGTTTAGTATATTATCTACAACAACAACAGCTAGTACCTCCTGTTATACAGTGTAGATAGGTACAGTTATACCAAAGGCTAGAGAGAAAGAGGATAAACTATAGGCCTAACTACAGGCTGAGGTCTTACCTAGGCCCCTCCTTAAACTAGGCCTAGGGTCAGGCTGACACAACAGTCACGCTTCACATACTGACATGGACTGAACTTTTGGGGTGGGGGGAAATGGGACAAAATTAAAGCATGAAATGAAAAATAGAGCGCATAAGAGAAATATTATTAAATAAATAATATCCCATTCCGGCGTTATTGAACTTGTCCAAACTATCATTGTAAATGTAATTAATGCTAAATAATAATAATAATAAAAATAATAATAATAATAATAATAATAATAATAATAATAATAATTTCAGCATTAATTAACTTTGGCCTAAGCCTTGTAATGAAGAACCTACAGATACATTTACTAGGCCTATAAATAATAATCGCCCAAGGGGAATATCTTTTTTGTTATTTCCCCTTAACGTCGTTTTTTTAATTGTTCTCTAATTCCTCCATTGTCTAAGTTCCCCTTAAAGTACAGGTAATAATAATAATTAATAATAATAATAATAATAATAATAATAATAATAATCATTTCAGCATTAATTACCTTGGCCTAAGGCTTGAAATGAAGAACCTACAGATACTATTTACTAGGCCTATAAATAATAACTATAGCAAGGGGAATATTTTTTGTGTTATTTCCCCTTTGTCTAAGTTCCCCTTAACGTACAAGTAATAATAATAATAATAATAATAATAATAATAATAATAATAATAATAATAATACTAATAATATTATTATTATTATTATATTATATTAATTATTATTATTCTCATTATCATTTCAGCATTACATGTAATTAACTTGGTCTTGCCTTGTAATCAAGAACCTGCCGATTACTATGCCTCATATTAATAACTAGCTCATTTCTACATTCATTTGATGTTTTGCCATTTTGGCAGGTCTTATGGCATCCAGTATTTTAGAGCTGCCTATTCTCAGCTCTTCTCTTAATTTGAAAATAACTGTCATTCTGTTTCATTTGATCAGATGAAGAAAAACGCGCTTTTCCTTACTCTTTGTGCTTTTCCCAGAAAGCGTTTTTAGTAGGCCTAGGTAATTATGCAAAACCCAGGCCTAACTAAAAAATTAAAATTGTCGTAGTATGTAACTCAAGTTAAAATAACACTTTTCATTACGGTACTCGTGCAGCTTAATCAAATATCATATGTCATTTTAAACGACCCATTGGTATTAACATGGTAATCATCAATGTATTTTTAAAAATTAGACAGCGACGTCCTCTCAGAAGTTGTTCTGTAGACGTTTATCTGTTAATGACCTTTTGACCTCCTAAATTCTGCAATGAGATTTTCGGGTCGATTCAGCCGAGACGGCCCGAGTGGAGTTTCATGTAAATGTTTCGTACGGAAAAAAAATCGCAGGACGCCAGTTTTATAAGAAACACTTCCGGCTCATTACCCCTGACCTACAACCTCTTCTTAAAAGAAATAAATCTGAGGGGGGTAATCTGATATTTCTCAAATAACACTGTCTTGACGCATAGAAACTTGAATGAAATACTCAGGGTGGGCCGTTGTTAAGACCCTTCAACCAAACAAATCTGGTCATCTTCATTCACTTCCCTTGTTGCCATATAAACTTTGGCAAGGTATAAAACTCAACAAATAACAAAAACCACGATAGAGAGGCTGCTACCAAAATGAAGAAACATAGCACCGCAGCATAAAACCTCAAATACAAAATATATATATAGCAAAGAGAAAACAACCACAACTGAAGAACAACCAACGAAAATAGTTTCATATAAAACAAAACATACTGTGTACACCCTTCTGCCTGTAAGAATCAATGGCCGGGTAACATCATTGTGCAGATAAACAATATATTGAGAGTGGGAATTGATCTCATCTCAAGAGGATTCGTATAATCACGATTATACTTCAGGTAAGTACCTTTGCATAATCATTAATCATACTTCATCCTCTCTCGGCTCAAATCAATTGGCGACTTTGAAGCTACTACTAAGGACTGCTTCGGCTACCAAAGAGGTAGCAGTAGGTCTATGATATGATAAAAAAACGACTGAACGTAGTATCTGACGCCCATCCCGCAGCCTCTAAAATATTCTTCATTGATATCCCCATCCTGTTAGAACAGGATGCTGCAGCTCCTCGTGTCGAATGAACCTTGAACTGACTGGTGTCTACACCTGCTGAACCCAGCATCTTAATCATCCAACGGCTGATTGTGGCTGACACAACCTTTTTTGTGTGGCTTTGAATGGCTAACAAGCATTTGGGTCTCCGCCCCTCTTATTGTACGTGTACGTTCGACATATTTTGAGACGGCCCGCCTGGACAAATGCAGGGGTCGCTAAAAGCATCAATATTGACTTTCGTAATCCCAAACACTGGCCTATGCTGTTTCAACAGCTGTGTCGGAACAAACGTGAGACAAATACGAGACACTGTCAAGTCTCTAATATCAATATATATCAACGAGGACACTCTCCCCAATGTGACTAAACCCAACAATAAAACTGTCTTCATCTTGACATCTTTAATGAAAGTTCATCCCAATGCAACAGTGACCGTGAAAAAAAGACAGTACCTGATCAACGTCCCAAGTGTGCAAATACCGAGGGCGTGGAGGATTCCGATTAAAAAAAAACCCCTTCATTAACTTACATATTTCAACCGCTTGCCCAACTGGCAGTTTTTTTTTTCATGGTACAATGATATGGCTGACCTGTAGACTCTTAAGTTCTGTAAGACAACTTGTTCTTTTCACACTGGACTAAAAATTCCATTATTGTAGGTACAGGTGCTGAAATCGGATTATAAGTGCTCTCCTAGCACACCACCAACACCAAACTTTCCATGCCGATTGATGCTGTTTAATTGTGGATGGCCTGCAACTGTCCAAGAGGACTTCTGCAACTTCCTTCGAAAACCCCTCCATTGCATATTGCTGCCGCAAAGCAACCATGCCGCTAAATGAAGACCTGCGCAGCTCTACGGATGGCGTTGACAGACCGACCGCCCGGGTGCCCCCTTTGTGTTTGAGATAGGCTATCGCCATTGTATTGTCCATTCGGAGCATAATGTGACACTCCTTCGTTTGAGCTGCAAACGATTGAAGGCCCAGAAAAGCTGCTAGCAGTTCGAGATAATTGATATGATGTTCTCTCTCGGCCAGCGACCAGCGGCCTTCTGTTTGCTCGACCCCGCAATGAGCACAGCAGCCTTGCATCGATGCGTCCGATGTTATTGTCAGGACTGGGGGTGGTAAAACAATCAGTTTCACTGGCGGAGGCACAACACCCACCATTGTAGTTCCTCGATTCCTCGAAAGACATACCATAGCTTGGTATGTTGGGTCCCTGTGAATTTTGCTAAATCAGGTCTGCTTGCAGAGCGCGACGAAAAAATTGAGCCGGTACTACATCTTCGGCCGTGGCATTCATTTTCTCAATAATGCTGGCCAGCGCCTCGGCGGATAGAGTACTTGACTGCCTGTGTGCATACACTTTCCAGATGCTGAATCTTTATTTCTGGAAGACTTAACGTCATCTCTCCGGAAATGATGTGCATGCCCTAAGTATCGTACTCGACGACTTGAAACCAGTTGACATTTCTCCAAGTTCACTAACAATCCTAAGTTCTCCAAGAGCCCCAGAACGTAATCTTTCCGGGCTAACCACTCGTCCTGCGTCCTGGAATATATGACTGAATTTCAGGAGAGGTCATTAACTACTCCTCGATTAGCAAAGACTTACCAAAATTGTGGAACAAAATTGGTATTTAAGGTAGGCATATTTCAATAACAAAACATGACACGATGTACAATATGATTATACCGATTTATTTTTTTAATTAATTTTGTAGGATTTACTACCCTTTACATTTATTGCCTTTTTCACTTTTTTTCTCTTCCTAATATATTAATAGCAACTTGAAACTGCTAACAGGGGTTAGTCCACCATGGCTGACTTGTTTTTAGTGTAATACAATTTTATTTTGCTGTAATTTTTATGTATAATACACTACTTGTTATTGCCAAATGGGTATCACCAAATTTATTTCAATTAAATTTATTATAATTTATTATTTTAAATTTATAAAAACCCTAATGATTTTACTGTATTAACATTTTTTACTAATGCTTCATAAAATATTAATTCAACAAGAACTAATAAACTTACCTGTACTTTAATTCATGTTTATTGAGGAAACTCGTTTAGTTGGTGGATCTAGGATTTAGCAATGGGAGTGGAATGAGAGGTGCTGCGAGGAGGGGTCATTTTGGGAGGGGTTCCCCTTCAACCTGCATCCATATCGCATTACAGATTTTTGTTTGAATTAATAGACTGTTGAATGCAAACATTTCAAGTTAATATTATTTTAAGGCTACATTGCATTTCTGAAGTAAAATCAATCAAGCTCTCCATTTTATTAGCGAATGTAAGTTTTAAGCCAGCTATGTGAAAACCCAACCCTGACTAAAAGCACCCAACAGTGGACTAATACTAAACCACTCCTACCGCAGCATAAATAATAATGTAGCACAACAACCTTGTAGCACAACAACCTTATAGCGAAGAGCCTATTTCGTAACATGTGCTTTGTTGTATCCATGTGATAGGCTATGATGCACACTGTATACACTGGGTCATTGTAGAACTGGAAATGCTGTTGGGAATTATTGTTTGAATTTATTGGGGTTTTTTTGTATTTTTCAAAAATGACTTAACAGTAATACACAGTATTTGTAAATTGTTTAATTAAACAAAACTGATGAAATAAGAGCATATTTACTGTACAACCTGGGAACAGAGAACACTGTTCACTTAATTTTAATAGTATGTTTTTAAAATTCTGATGAGATTGTAAAGTACGTGCATAATAAATAATACAGAAATGTACTAATTAATTTAATTGCATATGATTTACAATTTATACTATGCCATTATATTTTTTTACAGGTCAAAAGACCCTGCATTGGTGAAAATAAACTTTTGTCACAATCATCTACTGTCACAATAGCATAGCTATAAATTTTTGCTACAACTTTGCCATTTTGCCACAAAATGCCTCATTTTTGGGTCAATCTACACTTAAATTATTTATAAAGATGTAGCCGCAATATTTTTTTTTAATTTTATGCATTTATTTCAAAATACAGTTCTTCAATTTGTTTTAACCTTACAATATCTCACAATATTACTGTACATAGTATAGCCATGTTCTCCTTGTCATATTTTAGCTTAAATTGCATACTCTTTGCATACATTTAATGAGTATGCTATTAATGTGTTATTATTACAGTAGGAAGTAAACATTGAATACTGACATGGTAATGACTACACATTGTTTTTTTAATAACAATTATTACATGTATACTGTATAATATATGTCATGTTGATTCTGTAACTGGTTTCTTGGGGGGCATTAAATAATGTTATATAATGTGATTTTTTTTAATGTTAAAATGATTCTTTCAGTCCAATAGTAGTGTTGCAGATAATTAATTAATTGTGTTTAAAAAAAGAAGAAGAAAAGATACGTCCGACGACCCTACAGAATATTTTGACGACCCTATTTTGGGTCTTGGACCAGCTTGTGTACCAGTGCATTAGACCACTTATTTGTTAATTTAATTAAACATATAGACCTTCAATTTTTTTTACCATATGTCTCACAACAAAAATTACAGTTCTGTAGTATAGCCATATGTCTTGTCCATTTTTTAGCTTATAATTGCATACTGTTTGCATATGGTAGTTATTAATTTGTTATTATTACAGTTAATTGGAAGTAAACATTGAATACCGATATGTTATTGACTACACATTGTTTTTTTTTTATGATATAATTACAGGCATACTGTATAATAAATAAATGTCATGTTAAATAATATCTGGTTTCTTTAGGGTTTTATTTTAAATGTTATCTAATGATATGATTGTTTAACACTAATGTCTCACAACAGAAATTACAGTACTGTATGCCATGTTTCTTTGTCCATTTTTAGCTTATAACTGCATACTGTGTGCATATGGTAGTTATTAATTTATTATTATTACAGTTAATTGGAAGTAACCATTGAATAATGATATGTTAATGATTACACATTGTTTTTTGATGACATAATTGCAGGTATACTGTATAATAAATAATTGTCATGTTAAATCCGTATCTGTTTTTTTGGGGGGGTTTTATTTTAAATGTTATCTAATCATGTGATGTTTGTTCCTTTAACTTTCCTTTTGTATCACACCAAAATAATAATAATAAAAAAAATAAAAAGCGCCTGACAGCCTAAAAGTAAGAAAAATGAAATATAAAATTTAACAGAATTTTAAAGATGCAGTTAAATGAATCCCAAATGCCTGTCAAATCAAGCAGACAGATGGTATATCTTTCCCCGACTTTTCAAATTAAATTTTAAAAAATGAGATTTTGGCTGCATGTAAAGACTTTTTATAAATACTGTAAACACTAATCTGCCACTTTCATTACATGTTATTAATAATAAACATGGAAAAAGAACTCACAAAAGCGCGACCCATATATGGACAAACTCGGACGTCCTGTTATTGAGATCACTACAAAACTGTCAGCAAGAAATCGGCTAAGTTAGGTTGGGTAATTATTTGCTTCAGTAAGGTGGAAATGCTGTCAAATGTGTATTGACCTTTAGGCATTTAATATCCTCTCTCTTGGACCTTAAGGTCAGCCAGTTATTTGTTAATGACCAAACCAGCTTTTATAATACAGTACAGTACTGTATTACTAAACACAGAAATGAAAAATATAGTAGATTTTTCAATAATTATTATTATTTTATTAAGATGGCAATTTGTATTCGTACATTTTCCTTATGATGGTCAGAGAAATCTCACCAAAACGTTAACATAATCAACCAGTGATTTTACCTAAAAAACCATATTGTTACACATCGTGTACCCCTGTGGGACAGGGAAACACGTCTCCTTTTAAATAAATGCATTTTGTAATAAAATGTCTCCGACGGAATTCAAACCTGCGACCTCTTGCTGTCAAGGCACTGAGCTGCATAACCATTTGGCCACCGGGGC
>NW_022686072.1:20348-38230 GCF_011630105.1 Anneissia japonica
ATTATAATATACCGCATTCATTCGAGTAAGCATCCCGGGGCGTTTATTGGGTTTTTAGTTCGTAGTAGACAGGCCGCGTAGTCAAAACGAAAAATCCCTATTGGTTCAGATAACGGTAGAATGACTGTACACAACTGTTCCAGGTTGACACAATGGTAGTTTATTGTAGATGATGATAACACTGTGCTCAAGCAAGTTTATCAATACAGTAGACTGTATTGCGTAGTGCGTAATGCGGTGCGTGGCGTAGTTTCCACTATACTGTAGTGGTGGTGGTAATGTGTGTTCGTTTATCACTGTAATAAATCAGAAACGATAAAATAGTAATAAACAATATCAACATAGTAACTAAAGGCACAATATAGGCCTAGCATATGAATCTTTAACATATCATATGAAATAGTAACAGTATGCACTCTCCTGAGCAATTGTCGTCTCAGGTAGGCCTAACTAGTAAACAAGTACCTATGAGTCACGTGACCTAAACGAGGGAATCCCTCGCTGCACGAATCAGCGTGAACAGCAGCCTGAACAACGTCAGCTGGCCTAGGTACAGGTCTAAAGTTGAAAGCCTATTAACACTTAATTAGACAAAATACGTCCACAACAATAAGGTTATGCAAGTCATGATAATATTACTAAAACAAGCATTACGGTTCATAATTATTACCAATAACATACCAAAACACTGGTAATTAACGTTAACGTTATTTATGTTGAAGTTGGAACGCCGGATTCCCTCATTTTACAGACAGGTTGCGAACAAGTTTGCTAGTGCGCGTGGGCTGCCCGATGCAGCGCAACGAGCGATGAGGGCTCAGTCACCAAATAGATACTTTGCAACAGCCGCCCCTAAATTAAATATCACTGTAAACATGCTCAATAGCAACAACTTAAAGCATAATTCCCGAACTCAGAAACTCTATTACTGTAACTCTGGCAGTTTAATCAACTTTACGACGGGGCGAACATAGTGTTTGCCATTTACAGTGACTTCAGCAGATCGCACTCTACCATCCTCCCCGGCAAATAGTTTAGTCACCCTTCTAACTAACCACTGCCTCCTCGGACGGTTATGATCTATAATAAGCACTACTGCTTCACTGTGCAGATTTTCAGTTTCTTTCCACCATTTTTGTCTTATCTGTTGTGCCGAAAGGTAATGACGGATAAACTGTCGCCAGAAATGGTCCATCAATACCTGACTGTGTTTCGATCGCTTTTTCGTCGGTAAGTCATTTTCGGTATACACTACTTGAGTCATGGTTGGGTCCAGCCGCCCCATTAACAGAACATTTGGCGTGACTGTGTTTACGTCTCTTGGATCTGTTGATGTGTAGCATAACGTTCTGGAATTCAGAATTCCCTCAACTTCGACAAGAAGCGTCAGTATTACTGGTTTAGTTACCAATTGTTCGCCGATTGCTACCTTCAGGCACTCTTAACACTTCTGATTGCCCTCTACCACAGTCCTCCGAAATGTTGAGCGTTTGGGGGATTGAAATGGAACTTCAACATGTATGGCCGAAGTTCCACAATCACTATATATCTTAGACGGTTGGCCCTTCTAGGAAATTAACCTACATAGGGATAACAAAAATGCATCTGTATCCATGCTTTCCAATAGCTCCAAGTGGATGGCACCAACAGTCATGCACTTGTAGACTATTCCCCACCTCTTCTCCGTTCTCCTTCCAACTTTTATGTGTATAGGTCCCAAACAATCAATCCCAGTGCAATGGAAAACTGGTTTAAATAGCTGTAGCCGTACGGCCGGCAGGTCTCTTATCTGGGGATTGGATGGATTAGCACGCCAACGTTAACACACTTGATACTGCCTCTGTTGTCCAGTGACAACTTCTCTGCCTCGGAGAATCTAGTATCTCATTCTCAACTCTGCCAAAATTCGTGCTGGTCAGGGGTGAATCAACTTAACATCGGTATGTCGAATAAGTAGTTTTGTGATATGGTGTTTAGGATCAATAATTATTGGGTGTTTCGTTTGCTCCTGACTGGCATTTGCTTCTCGCAATCTTCCACCTACTCTCAGAAGACCAGTATCATTGTCCCATTCTGGACTCAATTGATTTAGTCGACTTCTGTAGGTAATAGGGATCCAGACTTCAAGGCTGTAACCTCTTCTGGGAAACAGCGTAGTTGTTCCAATGCTCTCTAGCCTGAGTTAGCAAAGATGGTCCATACTTCTGCCATCTTTGGTTGCTTGCGACATCCCGTAAGGACATGCCTCTCGTGATATCATCTGCCACATCTGCTATAGGCACATAGTTCCAGTCCATCCCATCGGTTAAGTGCAAAATCTCTGCAACTCTAGTTTGCCTCTAACAAGAAAGAAAACTAAAAAGCCAATAGGATCATTTTGTCGTGCTAATGTACGGTATATATAATGCATGGTCATGGTTTTGACAGTACGTCAGGAGGTCAGATTTTGTATCCCAGCGCATACCGAACATGGTTTCTGCTTCGGTAACATCTTGTTTGAACTCTAGTATGCTGTTTTCTGAGAGTGCTTCTACAGGCAGTCCAACCAAGGCCTCTC
The DNA here is from genome assembly GCF_011630105.1 of Anneissia japonica. NCBI lineage: Eukaryota > Metazoa > Echinodermata > Crinoidea > Comatulida > Comatulidae > Anneissia > Anneissia japonica. Next base: position 22,906 of record NW_022686072.1, read on the forward strand.
GTTTGTTGCTGGCCCATTGTCTAATATCAAACCCAGCGGTGTTCAGCAATCTTCTTATGGCATGGATTAGTGTCTTAGCTTCGACGGCTGTCCTTACACTGTCCAAACAGTTATCCACATAAAATGCCTCTATAACTGATCTTCTAACTTCTGGATACTGTTCACTGTTCTCGATGGCCAGTTTCTGGAGTGGATATGTAGCACAACAGGGGCTACAGGTAAATCAAAACAAATAGTGATAGCCATTGATAAATAGTAGGTGATCGAGTCTCATCACAGTTTCTCCAGATGAATCGGAACAAAGATTGGTCACCAGGCTTTACACGTACCTGATGGAACATAGCTTAAATATCACCAGATATGGCTACTTCATGTTGACGAAATCACAGAATTACACCCAGTAATGACGAACTAATGACGAAGCAGGTGCTTATTTAAATTCTGGCCCCCATGGAATTCGTGTGAACAGTTAAATACCAATCGGTGCTTGCCGTTGTGTTCTATAATATGCATTTTTCGTTTTGACTACGCGGCCAGTCTACTACGAACTAATGGACCGTGACGGCAACGCCAAGACACTGTTTGCGTACTACACCAAGAGCTGTTTTCGTTTTTTAAGGCGACTACGAAGACGCAACACACGTACGTAGGCCTACGGAGGGGAGTTAGTCGACCATGGTTTTATTAGCAGGGAACAATGTTCCCTTTTTTTATATTTGACAAAGGAAAAGTGAAAAAAAAAACTTAAGTCAAATACTGTATACAAAATAAAAAGTTTGCAGAAAACACTGAGTGATGTTTCACTGTTGGCTAGGATCTAGGCCTAGACCTAGCCTAGCCTAGGCCTAGTTGTCAAAAGAGTCGGGAACCGGGAGAAGAGGGGTGTCAGGCCTGCTCAAGCAATTTGCCAAATGCAACAATGATGTACAAATAAATTTACATAACAATTTTAAACAGAGGTACTTATATAACAAAGCTTGACCCACGATATCATGGGCGCAGATGCCCTAGCTAGCGGCACCAGATATCCCTTGGGCTTTTTTCACTATCCCCTGATTTACCTAATTTTATGTTGTGACTATTCATCATTTGTATGTGTATAAATAGGCCTTCATAAAATATTTAATTACTCACTTGTTTTAATAATGAATTCATTATTAAACGAACAAAATGCTCGGTCGCGGATGCGATGAAAATTGCAACCACCAGCAAAAAAATTACCAGCAGTTTGCCAAAGAATCCGGTTATCTGATTGGTCAATATTAGGGTAGTCGCCACAATGCCAAATTCAGAAATTCGGGTTGTCGCGGAAGCTATCACAACGCCCATTTAGCCAGTAAGTTTTGTGAGCATGCACAGATGTCTGTTACGCTCTATTAGTTCGTAGTAGACTGGCCGCGTAGTCAAAACGAAAAATACCCAATGTGGCACAAACCAAGACTCTTCAGACGTCTTTGCTTTTTCAGGTTCAACTATCTTCACTAACTCGTCATCAACTAAGTTCTGGATTAGTTGGTTGTGTTTCTCGCGCTTCTCATGTTTACGACTGTAGCTTCGTTCAATCCTCTTCATATGTGGAATCACTGAGTCAAAACCAGCTTTAAATCTAGTACCACTGTTGTCTCGCAACAAAGGCACTTCATATCGGTTTACTCCATCTACTTGGATTAACTGGGTGGTTTGTTCTAAATGCTTTAAGGCCATCTGGTCAAGACAAGAACGAGTCGAAGCCTTTCTAGGAGGAAGTTCGTCCACTTGCCAAAGTCTACGAACATCTGATTTCAGCTGCGCTGATTCGCATACTGTGTAATTGGTTACTGTAACAGAAGTTCGTGTGGATGACGTTGGTACCGGCCCATGCAAGGTCCATCCGACCACTGTGTGTACATCTGCCAGGGAGTTAGTACCGGCCTAAAGCATTGGACTTTTGTGTGGGTCAACAAATGTACATTGTCAGCACCTATAATAACCAATGGACGAGCGTCAATCAACTCTGACAAAGGCACATCTTTAAGATGAAAGAATTTCCTCTTTGTGTCTTGTGTTGGATATGAATAACTCCTCAGTGTCAGCATGGGGGATGAAAATGCATCATCTAAGTTGCACCTGTTGTGAGTTTCACCTCTCGCAGATATTTGTAAGTTTAAATTCCATCCAGGGATATCTGTCAACCCATCTTCCACTGTCTTCAAACAATTGTCTTTCGTGCCCTTTAGGTTTAACTGTGCCATCCCCTCGGTAAGCAGCATAGTTCTCATGGACCCATCATCTAATACGGCATAGGTGTCAATCAGGCTAGTTGGACTATATATAGTCAAAGGAAAAATCTTTAGGAATACGTCTCTCGGTTTAACCTGCTGGCACAAACTGTACAGTTGGCTGGTTGCTGTGGCTGGAAGAGAATGAGGAGTTGGTGTTAGGGTGTCATGCAATACTCTAAGGTGAATCTTTGAGCATAATTTGCAGCCCTTTCGTAGAGTGCACTCTGAGGTGCTGTGTTTGTCTTGCACAGTTTCGACACCTGTTATTGTGGCTTATCCAGTCGATCATCTGGCATTTTTTCAATTCTCTGAAGTTTTTGCCACCCCCAAGAAAGTGTTCAGTACTGTTGCAATATGGACAGAACATTCTAGGTATACTTCTTGCTATCTTTAGCTTGCGTGAAATTTATGGTTGTTGGGGATCGCTGATTCTTTATATTAATCCTGTGTACGGGTTTTTGCTTTTCTGGTTTTTTATTGGTCAGAGTTGTGCCAAATACAGGGTCGTCTTCCCTGTCCCTGGCTTTCTGGACGAAGTCGACAAGGTGTTTAAGTGTTGCAGTGGTACCTTTCGCTTTCAGTTTGAAGTTAACATCTTTCCATTTATTTCTGAGGAATAGCGGCATAATCTGTACAATTTTGGACAATCCATCCATTGTGTCTAGTTCGGCTAGTTTCCCCAATGCTTCCAGAGTGCCACAGCAATTGCCCAGATAGTTTGTGAAATCGCTGAGGGAGTCGATGGTGACTGCATCGCTCATTAATATTTTGTCACTCCAGGCTTTAGTGATTTTATCAGCATCTCCAAACTTTTCTTTCAACTTCTTAAGAGCTGTTTGGTACCCTTCTGTGGCTGGCTTTAGTACGCAGTACTGAATAGAGGAATAGGCTGTTCCCTCACAGAGGGAAAGTAAATGCTGTAGTTTAACGTCATCATCAGGTATCTGTAAAACTGTACTATGGAATGAAGTGATGAAGGCATGGTAGCGTAATGGGTCGCCACGACCTTCTTTGGCTGGCTTCGAGGTAAGGCGATTGCTCACAGTAGACCTTCGCAATTAAATGCATTCACATCCGATGAGCCACTACTAGCTGTGGATAAAAGAGAGGTTAGTGACATTGTTATCATCAATCACATCATTTACATCATCGTCTACCTGGTCATTATTACTTTCATTGCTATCACTAACATTATCATTGAATTATTATTTTGAGTATTATTAGGACTTGTATCATTGTGAATACTACTAGCACCATTGCTACCATCTACAATAACAACATTATCTTTTCCACTAGAACTTAATTTGCTCTGTAACTCATTAGTAATTCGTTTTATCTGTTCATTCTCAAATAGATATTGTTCTTAACATACTTCCATCCTGGCCTCTTCAGTGGCGTAATCTTCTTCCTTTTCCAGTTATGTGTGTTTCTCCTCCACTGTTTGGAATAAATCTCTCAATAGAGCAGCCCTCTTCGTAATCTCTGGTAAATCAGGGTTTTCCTGCAAACATAGCCTCTTCAGTGTAGTGCATTGTCTGGTTAGGTTTCCCTTAGCATTGCGTCGTATAATTTTGAGTTTCTTCTGTTCAGCTCCCATGTTTTATCCGGCTCGAGGGACCATGTCAAAAAGGGTGGTTGATATTTTGTCTGTATATATTATGTCTGTATTAAATGCTGTAATATTGGTTCGGGTAACGGTAGAATGACTGTACACAACTGTTCCAAGTTGACACAATGGTAGTATATTGTAGATGATGATAACACTTTACCATGTGAGCGTATGTGCTCAAGCAAGTTTATCAATACAGTAGATGAGTGATATTAAAATACGTTCCCCTAGATTAGTAGAGTACAGTATTGCGTAGTGCGTAATGCGGTGCGTGGGGTAGTTTACACTATACTGTAGTGGGGGAGGTAGTGTGTGTGGTGGTAATGTGTGTTCATTTATCACTGTAATAAATCAGAAACGATAAAATAGTAATAAACAATATCAATATAGTAATTAAAGGCATAATATAGGTCTATCATATGAATCTTTAACATATCATATAAAATAGTAACAGAATGCACTCTCCTGAGCAATTGTCGTCTCAGGTAGGCCTAACTAGTAAACAAGTACTGTATGAGTCACGTGACCTAAACTTATCAAACGAGGGAATCCCTCGCTGCACGAATCAGTGTGAACAGCATCCTGAACAACGTCAGCTGGCCTAAAGTTGAAAGCCTATTAACACTTAATTAGACAAAATACGTTCACAACAGTAAGGTTATACAAGTAACAAGCAATACGGTTCATAATTATTACAACATACAAAAACACTGGTAATTAACGTTATTGATGTTGAAGTTGAAACGCCGGATTCCTTAATTTTACAGACAGGTTGCGAACAAGTTCGCTAGCGCGCGTGCACTGCCCGTTGAGCGCAACGAGCGATGAGGGATCAGTCACCAAATAGATACTTTGCAACAGACGTATTCAATTCCCCATAATCAAGTAAGGAGAAAAGTCCCTCATGCCACTAACACTAAAACCAGAAAAAAAAAACCAAAAACGACATACGTATGTCGAAATTTCGACATAATATGTCGTAATTACGACTTACATATGTCGAAATTTCGACATAATAAGTCGTAATTACGACATACGTATGTAACACACAACAAATTTTAAACTGATAAACATCTCTTTCGTATCGATTAATCACTATATTAACACGGTTTGTCGCCTGATAGGGCCATAAATTTTAGAGTAACCTCCGGGAGTTTAGTCGTGGTACTATCGTGATTATTTTTTCTTTTATTTATGAAAGCTGAAAAGCGGAATAATTCGGGGTTTGGGCGGGACAGCTGGACACGACTCCGAAAAGCGGGACAATCCCGCCGAAAGCGGGACAGTTGGAATCTATGCCGATGTTCTTGTTATTAGTGAGTTACCCTAAGCTAAAAGAAATTCCAAAACGAAAAATAGGAGCATAGAAACTACAGTGTTTTTGCAAACAAGAAGGATGGATAACCCAAGTAAAAAGTGGCAAGACGTTGGTGGCACTCTTTCAAAATAGACACGCGGAACATCGTAGGCTACGGTACCCTGTAGCTTTTCAACGACTAGGTCTCAGGTAGGCCCTAAAGCCGAGGCTAGGCCTGGCCTAGTTGATAATACAGGAACTTCTATTGCGCCTTTTGCCAAGAGATACAATAGGCGCAATCAAAATAAATAAAAAAAGATAACTAATTTGGGATCAACAAAGACACCAGAAATGACAAAAAAACAGAAACTTTAGACAGTTAAGTGAGATTCATTTAGGAAAACAATGTTTCTTCAGAAGCCGACGAAGTCGGCATTAAGGTATGTCTAGACTTAGGCCTTGTTTTTTGGCAAGCCCGGGCACATGTACTACTAGCCTTCTCCCTAGCCCACTTAATTTTTGTACTAGGCCTAATTATTTCAAACACTTAATTTTTGTATTATTTGTAATGCTTATACGCACCCCCTCCCTTTCAAAATTGTCAATGATCACTAACGAGTGCCCAAGTGATATAAAAATTTCAACCATTTTCAAATAGGCCTTGTTGACACTGTTCAAAAAAGCTGTGAAACTATAATTTAAAATAGAGGGCGTCCTCTTGAGTTGCACTGCCATTACAGTTTTGCAATGTTCTGCACTGTGACTCCAGTTTTGCACTGTGACTCTGTGTTTTGCACTAACTAAGTTTTGCACTGTGACTCTCAGTTTTGCACTGCTGGCTATCAGTTTTGCGCTGCTGCTACCAATTGTATTTTGTCCTTTTGGCGTTCCATAGATCGGGCGCGCAATACGCAGGCTAGCTCAGCTCTCGTCTGTTGCTGCATAGATAGTAAGCCTATATAGATAGGCCTAGATGCAATTATTGTGGACATGAAATAATGTGTTATAAATAAAAGAAGTACAGTAGTAAAAATATAGCCTCTAACTAGCCTACCTCGTGCCGATCGATCCGCTCATCCACAATAAGCGTAAACAGTTTGGCTATCAAGTTTTCAAGAGGTTAAATGGCGCCTGCTGCTGATTGTTCAGAATAACCTTGTGTTGAATTTTTATTTTCATGTTCCTGTGCGCAGGCTTCGTACCAATCATTTGTTCCGTACTCTTTTACTAATGGTATTTTTCGTCGTGTTGCACTTTCTTATAATAATCTAGTTCAAATTTTCCCTAATATTGATATTTTTAATTGTAATATTTCTATTTTTAATCTTATACTAAATACCGGCTTTTAATATATTATTACAATTTTTTTTTTATGCTTTTTATGTTCAAAAAAAAAATTAAAAAAAAATTATATATTTGTATGAATGATATTATATATTTTTATGGCGACTCTGTTATTGGTGTTTTTGATACACTGTTGAGTCTTGAATAAATAAATAAAAAATATAATAAATAAAATTTAAAAAAAACGTATATTTTTTTTTCCGATGGCGTTTAAAGCCATTTCTCCGAATCCGGACTCCTGAGCAAGTCTACCGGATACCGGTCAGTCCTGATATTGTGAACGCTTCTATTCTTTACCACTGAACCCATTTCTCACAATTTTTTCTCTGGGCTTGGTATGCTTAAAGTTAAGGTTAACGTCGTGCGGCGAAAACTACCATTTAATTGGTGGGGGACATGTATTTTTATTCAAAATGCGTATGCACACAGCCCAGAAAATCCTGGCGATGACTCTGATATGGATTTCAGATTTAGCATCCTTTTACTTTGATTGTGGCTGCCAATTTTTTAGCACTCACATTTAGACAAAATGAAATATGTTATGTTAATGCTATGACTTGTTTTTAATTATTACAAAATCCTTTTTTATCAAGGTATTGATATTTCAAATGATATGATCAACGTTGCCAGACAAAAATATCAACTCGCAAACGTAACGTATGAAGTTGCAGACGCTAACAACTTTGTTGAAAAATTTCCCAAGTGGGAAGGTAGATTTGACAAGGTTGTTTCAGTTCATGCTTTACACTGGGTACAGGATAAAGCTAGTGCAATGCGTAACATCTACAACTGCCTAAAAATCGACGGGGGGTGTTTTCTCTTGTTCTGTGGACCGACACATCAAATGCTAGGCCAAAAACCTGATGAACTTCCCTATTATTTGAAACATCACAGCAATTGGAAGAAACACCTCAAGGTTTGGAAAATGTTTTACAGTATTACAATTATAAAATGCGGCATGTTGTGGCAAAATTGCTAAGTTGTAGCAAAAATTGAAATTCAATTTATTGGTATGTTCAGATACCTGAGTATGTGATCTGTAAAATGAAGGGTCATTCATTGAAATTGGAAAGTGAAAGTACAGTACTCTTAGAATCAAGATAAACATGATTTTTAGTAATTGCCTTTCAAAGTTATTTGTGCATACATTGTTTAATAGAATAAATTATCAAGATAAAAAACAATTTGTTGACCACTTCCAGAACTAATACTTTGGTACATGATTAATAAGTAATTAAACTGTTGATCTATAATGAAAAACAAATTTGGATTTTCAGGAAATTTTTTAGCTCCCATATTTTATAGCTCATTTACTCAATACTGGCCTGCGCGATAACTTAACCATTTTGCCATGACATGCCTCAAATAAGCGTTAAACAACTTAACATAAGTTATTGTTTGTGAAAATTACAAATTTGTTTATTTACTTTATAGGGTTACGTTCACAGAATGTACAATCAGTTTGACCTAGATGACACCCAGAAGTTGTTGGAATCTGTAGGTTTTGAAGTACTTAGTGGAACGTCACATACTCCATGTGAAAATATAGACATCTCCAGTGAAGACGAATTAAAAGGTACGGTAAAGCATTTTATTTGACAGTAACACGTGACATGCCCAAATATGGTCAATAGGCACATCATGACTACTGTATTATGGGCATACAACAATTTTTTTTTATTAAATACGATTTGACAGAGCTTAGCAAGGCATAGTTTGCTGTACGGTATTAATTTAATTAGTCTTAACTCATTTAAAATATAGGCCTATATTCAAGTTCAAGTTTATTTCAAAATATCATTATTGTAGCTTTGCAGCTAAATTGCGAATGATACATTAGGAAAAAAAATAGACCTGGGTCTATACATTGCACAAAGATTACGAAACAACATTTATATATAAATTCAAAATATAAGGGTAAAAAAGATACACAACAGTAAAAATATATTGATTTAAAAATTTAACATATTAAACTATGATTTAGGTTTAGGATGAACTGATTAATCTGGGCTTAATGTTAATATTGAGGTTCAAGTATTATACCTTACAAGCAGTGGCGGCGTCAGCGGGGGACAGTGGGGAATTTTAACCTCCGTAGGACAGGACAGGAGCCCCCTTTCGGTGGACGAATGACTAGGTTGTCAGATAAAAAATTTAAAAAAAATAATTTTCCTATCCAAATAACGTTATTTTGCCTACCAATCCATAATTGTGGTCTAAAAGCACATTTTGGACCATACTAAGCATAAGGCACAAAAACTCTATTCCGGGCCGTCGACAAATTTCCGGTGCTTAGAAATGTAACATTTTACATGATTATTTTTTAAAACCTCCAATATTTTAATGAGAGAAATATTGCGAATTTCCAAAGTAGGTAAAATTTTTAATTTTTTTATTTTCCAGAATACCTGCGTACACTCCTTGGGCACCTAGGATATTTGCCACAGCAGTACCATACAGAGTTTATTCAAGATGCGAGTGACTGGTGTTATAAAAAATTTCCTATCAATCAATTAGGAAATATATACAATAAGGTGACAGTAATTGTCGTTCATGCTGTTAAAAAGAAAATTGTGTCAGACACACAAAAAAAATAAATGGAATTCAAATTATATTGCCACTTTGGAATTCAAATTATATTGTAACCATGAAAACACAAGGTCTTTCGTGGTTATGACCTCCATCATTGTAAGGGATGGAGGCTGGGCTTTTTTTCTTTCAAAGATATGAATGAATTTATAATATTCATTAAATGTCTACAATGTCAGTCGCTTGAAGCACACAATCAACAGATCCAAGTTCCATATACATTTTTATTTATAAATATTAACAGTGGACAATATTGAGAGATGAATTCGCAATCCACCTAGTTAACAATGACATAATACTCTTTACTAAAAACATCTAACGTTATGATTAAAATATACAAATTGAAATATTTATATACATTTAAAAATGACATAATAATAAAAATAGTAATAAAATATCGGTCTTCTTTTCACATAATGGCTCTTGCTATTTTGTCCATAGCATTAATTGTTGTCATGTCACAAAAAAAAAAAAAAAAAATATTACGATGTAAATTAAAATAAAAGACAAGGTCTGGAATGTCAATGCTTAATATGTTATTCTATGTCTAGGTAGAAATTACTTCATAGGCTAAAAAAGATATCTTTTATTTGCACGAGTTAAAAGTATGTGTGTAATTTTCTGCATACACAAGTACTAAATACAGTGGTGTTGCATGAACCCCCATTATCTAATTCCACATTATAATTTGCATATGCAAACTAAGCTAATGTAATTGAATTCAGAAAAGAGCCGGGAAGACGCACGTGTCAGCATATGTTTTTACGCTAAAGTTTAGTGGGACGTGGCTTAGCGGAAAAGTCACATTTTCGGCCATCTTAAACCATAAAAAAAGCATCCCCAATTAACTACACCAGACATTTTATTCACGGACGTTGACCTCCGAGGCTTATATACATAGGTGGCCCCTTAGCTTAACCACCACTGACTAAGGCATTGTGAAACCTTACTATTGTGTATAAGTATAACAATGGTGATCCTTGTTTAGCATGTGAATACATCAGCTGGTTTTCACACTGATTAATATGATTATACAGGGGCGGATCCAGAGATGTCCAAAAGGGGGGGGGGCCGAAAGTGGGGGCCGAAATTTGGGCCGATCGAGACAACAATGTCCTAGGGGGTCCGGGGGAATGCCCCCGCGAAATTTTTGTGTTCTAGACGCCCGAAAATAACATTTGAAGCGTTGTGGGCTATCATTTTTTTCTTTTTCTTTCTTTTTTCCTTTTTTTTTTCTTTTCTTTACCTTCCAAAAGGGGGGGCCGGGGCCGGGCCGGCCCCCACTAAATCCGCCCCTGTTATACATAAGCTTTAAATGCCCAACCACTTTTTACCCACAATTTACTGAGGTAATAATTGAGATAAAAACGTAACATTTACACTTTCTCCTGTTAAAATTTCTGACATTTCGAACTAAATAATAAAAAAATATAGTAAACACAGCAATACCAATGATAATACCATCCAATACCAATAATAATATTATTATGGTAATTATAATAAACTATAAGTATTATTGGCCTATAAAATAACATTATTATGATAGTAATAAAAATTAATATTTATAAAATTAATACAGTACTAATAATTAATACACACTGATAAAATTAATTGCATTAATATAATAGAAATTCAATGTCAATAATAATTGATTAGATTAGATAATATCAATATTTGAGTACTTATGACTAATGTCCTATTCAATTCAATTATAATTAAAGAAAACATATCAGTAATTATTGACATCTCTTTCATTCAATATCGACACGCGAAGTCGACAATAATATAATACGTGTAGCATGCAGGCGACATGAGGCCTGACCACAATTTTCTTGTTGCCCGCGAAAGTGATTGTAAAACTGTATTTGTGCAGCCCGCTTACCATTCCTCGCTCAAAAACGCACCATTGTTGTCGCTAATAACCTGTAAAAGTATACTGATATAAAAAGATTAATAGGCCTACAATAATACTGTAATTCAATTTAAAACATTCTTGTCCGAATGTTCTAAAATTAAACACTTTGGCTCATTCTTGGTTTAAGACTTTCTTGTTACCCTTTAAACTGAGTAATATGCTTGATATTGATTGTTTTTGTAGTTTTGTTTTTAGAAGAGTATAGATTTAGAGGATAGTTTACTAAAAAAAAAACTTCATCACAATAATAGTTACAATATTCATAACTGTTTTAAAAATGAGGTTAAAAAACAATCAGCCCCGCTCTACTACAGTGGCATATCTAGGGGTTGCGTCGGATTGGGTGCAAACCAACTGGAGGGGGGGGGGGACATTAAGCCCAAGTAGTTAAAAATCATTTTATAATGCTAGATAGCACCCATTAACTTATGTAGCCCCCCTTACTTCACCTTCATTTCCCCCCTCCCCACCATTTCAAGTCTATTAGATACACCAGTGCTATATTGGTTTCTTCATTCAAGCTTCTTTTCTCGGTGCATGGCCTGAAGCAGATTATGTACTAGCAAAGCCAGAATCTTGTTCATAGGATCCATTGCGCCTCTCTGGAACCACTTCGGTATCGTTGTCCTTGCATGCTTGAATCCTAACTTATTTAATATATAGTCAGCTCCCAAAGCCTCGATTTCTTTTCCACCAAGAGACAGTAGCCTATTGGAGTAAGAAGAAATATTTATCAATGTACTGTATTCATTCGTGTCTAAATGCATGGCCCATCCCATTACTTTGAAGGGGTTTTTCAGAAATTGGCAAATGTTACATTAGCCAGACATATTTACAAAACAAGTTCTCGTAATCTCGAAAGCTCTGATGAGATTCTAGTGGCCTTAACAACCACCCATACAAAGAAGATCTATCAGCAATCAATCAATCAGCCGAGTGATTCTAGTTGCCCTAATGGCCGCCCATACAACAAATATCTATCAATTAATCAGCAGGGTATTCCTAGAGCTCCTCATCGGAGCTAAAAAGTTGCACTTACCTAACTGTAGGTTCAAGTTGCCATGTTGTGCACTGAAACACTCGCCAGTCTTCTTCACCACGGGATGGAGTCATGTCTGCTAATTTCTTGTCTGGGGCTAAAGGCGTAGTATTTGAAAGATCTAGAATAGAAATACAATATACAATAAAAAGAAAAACAAAGACAATTTAAAAGTAAAGAACTGAAGTTTAAAATATTCAGTTAGAAAACCTTATTGCTCCAATCGAGCACTAGACCAATTCACTACCACTCAGTTGCTTCTGATTAGACGAAAGGTAGTTTGTGCTGAAGCCCCTAGTTCAAACATGACATAGCAAAACAACGCAACTTGAAATTTTTTTTGCATGTTTCAAACTTTGCAAAAATTGTCGTACCCTATTATTATAATCACAGTGTCTATAGACACTATGATTATATGTGTAATTTTAATTACAACCGTTTGTTTATTACAAAGTCATAAGTGACAATTACAGATACGTTTGCCTTTGCCTGGAAAACATGTTAGGCTTGGTATTGTTGCAATTAAGACATATTTTTGAATACCATTTTGAGGCAAAACAACGTACTGTATCTTCATCGTAGATATGTTGTTTTGCCTTTTAGTTATGTTGTTTTGCCACCAAAAACCACTAGATTTTATGTCTTGTGCTTAAAGATATGTGGTGCTATCTCCGAAACGAATCATTATTGAGACCTGAAATTTTCACAGGTAATTCAGACGTGTTTACTCCCAAATGATATTATCTAAAAATTGACAAAAATGTCAGTAACGTTACGTTTGATTTTACACCGAGGGCCGCACCCAAATTTTAAGACGTTTCCAGCGTGCTTCTTATACCTTCATGCACTGCTTTTATTACACTTTATTCTCAGTTTTGATACAATTTTTTTTAAATGATCGGTGTCTGCCCATAAAATATAAGTTGTTTTTTCCATAGATGTTTGGCAGGCTGCGCACATAGGATTTTTAATTTTCGCACACTGTCCACCTGTGATTTAGGAAATTAGCAGCAATGTTTGGTTAAAAATGCTATCACTAATATGTTTTTGCTCATGTAGTCAAAAATACAGACAAGCCAACACAATTTGCAACTTTTTGCCTAGTGGAAAACTACCATTCTGAGAAAGAGGTATCGCTGGAAGGGAAAAAAAAACAAAAAATATTTATATTAAGTACCTTTATCTTTTTTGTCGATGTAACTTGAGACAAGATCGTGTAAAAATATAACCAGTTCTATGTCCATTGCCATGTGTATGTGATCGTCAAATTGAGTTATAAAAGTTACATCCACGGTTGGCTTCTCATCTGGATTGAAAAGAAAAAACACCATTCAAAAAACATTTACAGTAAGTCATTTGACAAACGAATATTATAAACAAACGAATAAAAGGTCTGAAACACTAACAAATTTTAAAAATATTTTAAGTAGATTAAAAATGGCTTCAAACCTTTAAATGGTGAAGTTTGTGGCAATATTGGAATAATAATACTGTTACAAAACTGACATGGATAATAATAATAATAATTTATTCATTAATATGGCACAAGTTCCATTAGAATATGTTCAAATGTGCATTACAATAAAATAGAAAAGAATATTACAAATTAACAATATAAAAAAGGAAGATAAAATTCAGGGAAGCTAAAATTACCCATTCATATCAACCAAATATTGGGGTAATATTGCCGAAATATATTACGCCTTTCTGTATGAATGGATCATGTATGCTCAGAGAGCCATCGGCCAATCTTTTTAGTCATCTTCACAAACTGAGGGTGTACTTTATTGTTTATTTTTTTGTAGGAGTAATATTACGGGAATGTGATTTGCTTAATTTTTCTGTGCTTGTTTCGGACACACTCCAGAGCGCACCCAGACGGGAAATACTGCGGCAATAGCTGGGTCTGAAAATGGAATGCTACAGAATCCGCATATCACGATTGCAGTTAATCCTCAACTCTGTCTGAAAGTTATTATTTATTTCTTCTTTAACCTGGGTGGCCTGTTCAGTATTGGACACTGCTCTCCCACAGGGCCCAGGATCAACAAAAAATGCGTTTTCTGCCAGTTTCAGTTCTTGTCCTTCAAAGGAAGGGCAAAACACCTCGCCAGGCTGGATCTGGTGTTGTGATTGTGAACTCTGCCCAAGGGGGTGAACACATCAATTAAATAGATGGGAACTCCGCCATTCAAGCATTTAGTGACCAAATTTAGTATATGCTTATCTCTCCTTTCAGAAAGAATTGACCACCCCAAGCACTGATGCAAATTAATAATATTAGTTCTAATTTCAGCTTTTAAGATAAGTCGCGCAGCTCTATTCTGTAGTATTTGAATTTTATTCGCTAATCCTTTACTAAGGTTAGCCCACACAATATCTGCATAATCAAATAATGGCAAAATAACAGATTTATAAAGTTGATTAAGTGAATTTATATCAATGTAACAACGAATTCTCCCGAGCATACCAATCCTACTACTTACTTTTTTACTAAGCTTATCAACATGGGTATTCCAGGAGAGGGAAGGGTCAAGCCAAATTCCCAAATATTTAAAACTATCAGTAGCTTGAATGGCGGAGTTGCTTAATTTGAATAAAAATACAATTTTCGGAACGTTATTTATTATTAAGCTGTCCAGATTATCAAATTTTCTATATATGGGCATACAAAAAACCTTTGTATGCCCATATATAGTCATGATGTGGCTATAATATAACCATATTTAGGCAAGTCACATGTTTTTGTCAAATAAAATTTGATAGTCTGGACAGGGCTTACCGGTGGGAACATTTTTTCCTTGCTGATGCTTTGACCTCATCGGCAAATGAAGCTTCGGAAGACAAAAGACTGGGACTGCGTCATGTTTGTATTTCACATGTCCCTGAACAGTTGGAATGGCTTGAAAGAATGGACGAAGATCTAAATAGCAAACAAATTTTACTGATGAGATTTTACTGATGAAATCTAAATATCTGAATCTATAACACATCTAAATGTGGCAAAGACAAGCCAAACCAGTCACTTGTTGCAAAAAAAAAAATCAATTTTTAGTTGTTAATACTGGGTTAAACCGTAAAATGAGAGAATAAAATGGTGAAAGAATCATTTAAAGCTGACATTTCGTTAAGAAGTTACAGGAGTTTGAACACACAGCTGTTTAAAGAACAATATTTGAGAAATCAGCCTTCAAAGTTTACGATTTTGGGAATTTCTTAGGCAGAAACCATCATCAAATCATTAAAAATTTTTGTTTTAACATTAAAAATG
>NW_022686072.1:38893-43138 GCF_011630105.1 Anneissia japonica
TATATCAACGTAACGACGAATTCTCCCGAGAATACCAATCCTACTACTTACTTTTTTACTAAGCTTATCAACATGGGCATTCCAGGAGAGGGAAGGGTCAAGCCAAATTCCCAAATATTTAAAACTATCAGTAGCTTGAATGGCAGAGTTGCTTAAGTTGAATAAAAATACAATTTTTGGAACGTTATTTATTATTAAGATGTCCAGATTATCAAATTTTCTATATAGGGGCATAGTCATGATGTGGCTATAATATATGGTCACCATGACCATATTTAGGCCTGTCACATGTTTTTGTCAAATAAAATTTGATAGTGTGGACAGGGCTTAACGGTGGGAACGTTTTTTCCTTGCTGATGCTTTGCCCTAATCTGCAAATTAAGCTTCGGAAGACAAAAGACTGGGACTGCGTCATGTTTGTATTTCACATGTCCCTGAACAGTTGGAATGGCTTGAAAGAATGGACGAAGATCTAAATAGCAAACAAATTTTACTGATGAGATTTTACTGATGAAATCTAAATATCTGAATCTTGCAAAAAAAAAAAATCAATTTTTAGTTGGTAATACTGGGTTAAACCGTAAAATGAGAGTATAAAATGGTGAAAGAATCATTTAAAGCTGACATTTCGTTAAGAAGTTACAGGAGTTTGAACACACAGCTGTTTAAAGAACAATATTTGAGAAATCAGCCTTCAAAGTTTACGATTTTGGGCATTTCTTAGGCAGAAACCATCATCAAATCATTAAAAATTGTTGTTTTAACATTAAAAATGGGGAAAATAACAGCATAGCAATATTTTAGTAACAGTCCAAAATATTTTTGTAGGACATTATCTGCCGATCTGCCAATCTTTCTTTTGTACTTTATTCTTTATTTGGTGATCGGCAGATAAAGAAGTAGCTGACAGTAAAAAGTATAGAGATATGGTAAACTACTACAACAACAAGGAACACTTACTCTGTGACATAAGCCTAAGCATTTTATTTATTTAAAAAAAATCACAAAATAATAAAAGTATACAAATACCTTGACCATTCTCTTGCACTTTCATCGACTCTACATCAAAATGAATGGTTGGCTCACGCAGAGCAAACAATGCCCACGATTTAGCTAAAATTGATCCCACCGGAAGCATGCCAGGAGAACACTATTCCCAGATAACTTGACCTGACCTCCAAGAACAGTTCCTAGCTCTGGCACGACCGTTTCACCAAACACCCAATTGGAACACTCTGAGAGGAAGTTAGAAACAGGCTGCCAGTGACGATGATGATTTCTGATCACTAAAAATGCAGATAAATAAAAAGTAAATATTACTGTATATGTTCATTAATAGGTAATGCATGACAAAAACAGGATTTTCATAAAGGGCAGTGATGGTTAAGACACTTTTCTTAAAGGGAGCTGGCAGTAAGTGCTATCTTTGAAGAAGTTGTTATAAATTAAGATGATTTCCTTTAAGGTAGCTGAGATGCTTGCCTTAAAAAAAATTTGTAATTTAGATGCTAATTGCCTGTTTAAAGGAATTGACATTTAAGATGTGAATTGGCTGTTGAAAAGAACTTGGTGATTAGATGCTTGTGTGAGCGTGTTAACTTTTAAAATGCTTACATTTGAGGGAGTTGGTG
Organism: Anneissia japonica; assembly: GCF_011630105.1. Classification (NCBI taxonomy): domain Eukaryota; kingdom Metazoa; phylum Echinodermata; class Crinoidea; order Comatulida; family Comatulidae; genus Anneissia; species Anneissia japonica. The sequence continues at coordinate 40,525 of NW_022686072.1, forward strand.
GCTAAGATGCTTGCCGTAAAGGGGGTTTGTGGTAAAGATGTTTGTCTGTAGAAGTTGGCGGCAGTAAAGATACTTGCCTTTAAGAGAGTTAAGTATTAGGATGCTTGCCTTTGAAAAAATGGTAGTTAAGATTAAGATTCAAGAAACTTTATATTTATTTATTTTATTTTATTTTTTTTTTGCAATGTAAAAATGAAAAATGTAAGAGTATATTTTAAGACATAAAAAAACATTTAAAAAAATATATAAAAATGGTTGCTTCAAAAAAGTTTTAGGGCATTAGTAAAGGTACAAAATAAATTTGTGTTAAGATATCGGCCTTCAAAGAGTATAAAGTTAAGATGCTTGTCTCAAATGGAATTACCTGAAAAGAGACTTGCCTTAAGTAAAGTTGGAAGGGAGTTGGCTATTGAGATGCTTGCCTTCAAGAAGTATGGCAGAAAAAATGCTTGCCTAAAAGGACCTCCAAGGGAGTTGGCTGTTAAACTTGCCATCAAGAAAGTTGGCAGAGAAGATGCCCAACTCCAAGTGAGTGGGTGTTGAGATGCTTGCCTTCAAGATGATTGGCAGAAAAGATGCTTGCCTTCAAGGAAGTTAACGGTGAAGATGCTGGCCTCCAAGAGATTTGGTTAGTACTAAGTTGCCTTAAAGGGAGTTGGTAATGAAGATGATTTCCTTAGAGGGTGTTGTCAGTGAAGATTCATGCCTTCAAAAGTGTTGGCAGATAAGATGCTTGCACTTGAGGGCTATTGCTAATAAAAAAAAAATCTGTCATTTTAAGAGAGTTTGTGGTTAAGATGTTAGCCTTAAAGGGGAGATGGCAGTGAAGATGCTTGCCTTAAAAAAAGTTGATGTTTATTAGGTGCTTGCCTTTGAGGACGTGGAGTTAGTTAAATTGCCTAAAATGGGATTAGCAGTAAAAAGTATTGCATTTAAAGGGAGTGTGCAATCAGCATACTTGCCTTCATTGGAGTCATCAATTAAGATGGTTGACAAAGATGGGTTTGATCCTAACAAAAAATAAAGGATTTTTCTCACTAACTATAAACAACTCATTATTTAAGGACCTAGTAATTTACTGAACATACAGATACAGTAGTTTGCAATACTTGCCTTGAGGAGTGGGAGGTGGTTTTTGGGTTGTTATTATAGGTTTTGTCAGGATCTGACTCCCAAAACTTGCAAGTGCCATCTTACTGCTGTGAAACTGTTGACTTATAAATTCGGTCAGTTTGTTGATTATCTTGATGAGGTCAGGGGTCGTTGAACGTGTGATCATCATCTGGACTGTGTCCCATTTCAAATCAATGAGAACAAATATTGACGCAGGTCTTAAGAAAAGAGAGCCAAAGTAAATAAATATATCTTTTCAATTATTCTACTTGTAATTAATTTTAATTATAAAATATTGGTCAATACAGTTAAAGACTATTAATAAAAGTATATAGTTCATACAATATATTTCAAGGATCTCAACAGAAACAAATCTGAAGAGATATTATGAGATGTTAATATTTAGTATATTTTCCTGTATGTTAATTGGGTATAAACAAACAACAGGCTGTGTGTAGGTTTCACCAGTTTTTAATTGGTTTGGAATATTAGTTAATTGAATTGAAAACTTCATTGTCGATTATAAAATATCATAAAAAATAATATATTATAAAAACTAAAAATGGTCTTTTCTAATGAAACATTAAACCACAAATTGCTGCGAAAAATCAAGTGACAAGCGATGCACTTACAAAAACAGGACATTTTTTTGCATGAAGCAGGTTTTCCATAATTTCAGCTCGTATTGATACCTTGAAAGACGGTAATTTACCTTGTAGTAATACTACTTTGAGCTGGTTCTGTAAGGTTCAACCGCCACTCGTCCTACAACTCAAGGCCTACTTCAGTTAGCTGACAAAGCAGTGTACTGCCGCCCATGTAATCCACGCTCACACTCAAGTCGTCCAGTTTTGCAGACACTGTGTGACTGGGTTCTTTCCCAGGTTGCTCCATGATATGGCCTATGTCATAAAGATAACATCCCATTACAGATTCACCAATCACCACAGTTAAGATTCATCAATGTATATCATCAGGTGGGATTCATCAACCACCATCATCAGTTGAAGTGGAGGATCCAGGAATTCAAAACAGAATGGGCCTGGGAAGGGAACTTTAGGGATGGAGGGTCCATTAGTACTACATCAGCCCACCATGGTTTAGGCTGAGGCAGAAAATGTTATATCTATGGCAGCTCAAGATGACCAAAAATGAAACTTTCACATGTTAATTTGAATGCATTTTTTCCCCATTTATTTATTTTTTTTTCAAATATTTAAGGAGAGAGTGGGGGCTTGCTTGACTGGACCACCCTACCCCAACCTTCTTGAATCTGGCTCTGCTTGATTGATCAATCACCATCTTCGGTTTGAGTCTCCAATCACCATTATCAGTTATTATGCATAAATTATAAAACAGGTATGTATTACCTTTACATAAGTTGTTAGGAGTATGTGTTTACACATGTATTACTAACACCTATGTGTGAATGTATGACAACATGAGGGTGCCGTTATTATACCTGTGCTATGGAATTTAGTCATCTCCAACCTTCCACCTA
>NW_022686072.1:43252-45593 GCF_011630105.1 Anneissia japonica
GATACGTCCCTGCTTATAACTATTACATCTGTCTCTTATACACATCTAGCTTTCACAGACCGAAGAACGACCCACCTCAGCCCCACCATGGTTGGGGCTGAGGTAAGAAAATTTATGATTAGGGCATCTCTAGATGGCCGGAAATTACACTCTCGCACTTCAACTTATATATATTTTTTTTCCTTAAACAAATGAAGGGAGGGGCCTTAAATCCACCTCTGCTCAAAACATTCTTTATCCAGAATAGTCATAAGTAATAATAATAATAATAATAAAATAATAAGTAGGCCTAGATTCGATCATGAACTTATATAGGGTACACTTCCTTCAGTGCTAGCGAAATACAAAAAAAAATATCGAACTTCATAACGTACCTTTATCTGATATAAATGTGAGCAGTTGTCCTAGGCCTATGTGTTATCTATTTTAATATTGAATAATCTGGAACTTTGGTGGAACAGTATATTCATTGTATGTGACGAGAAACGTTTCAAAAAAAGCATAAACAATCTCCAGCTAGCAGTTACATGCACTGCTCTCACCCTTTTCTACCGATGAAACACATGTTTTGATGCGGCACAAACCTAGACTCTATTCTGTTTCAGTGTTGATTAATCTAGAAGTTTAGTGTAAAAGAATATATTTATAATATATGATTATCAGGCTCTTTAAAAAAGGTATTGTATTGTATCTGTAAAATATTGTTTTCTCAATGTTTTCTCTAGATTGCTGTTCAATGTATTGATTTCACCCCTTTTCAAACAGCGAAGCACATGTTTTGTTGCGTCGTTGATTAACCATGGACTCTACCATTCCATATGGGTTATTAATTTTATAATAATTTTAAAAATAATTAAACTTAAAATGTATAATCATTAAATCGTTTTTAAACGCTTGAATATACCAAATGACTATGTTATTTTACTACAGGGATTTTAATTTCATTTATAAAACGCACTGGTAATGTATAAAAGTAGTTTTCAATTGTTGATACGCCACGGCGTATCAAGTGGACTTGGAACGTCTTACTGCTTCGCCGGCTGGAAGTTTAGGGCCTGTGGTTTTGACCAGCGTGACCATTGCTTGGGTATTTACCCAATATCTTGGGTATTTTGACTTGGTCTTGGGTTCTTGGGTATTCCGTTCAAATCCTTGGGTATTTTATTTTTACTAAGAAAATTTAATATTTTTGTCATAGAGGAAGAATTAAGAAATAACAAAGTATATTTCAGTCCATTCAAGTAAGCAAAACTCAACGAAGTGCACATAACATTGTTAATTGACTGTTAATTGCTATAAACATGGGTTCAGAATTGTTTATTTGTGATTTGTGTTGCCATTTATTTTACCTAATTAATGCATTACATAATAAAACTTGATCACTGATCTACTGATAACACTGGCCGACTGAGGGCGTATTTTTCTATCTGTATTATCACCTCATGAATATTAATTTTAATAATTAACACAAACAATTACAATAAAAAAATGGTTTATAAATTGAACTAAAAGGGAAACTATACATGCGAAAAACACGTATTTTTCAAAATTTAATGCATTTTCAGGAAGCTTGGGTAATTTTGGGCAATTTTTGCTGACTCTTGGGTAATTTTGACCCAGACATTGAGTATATCAAAAATTGTGAGTGGTCACACTGGTTTCGACATACTCTATGTTCTATCAAAGTAAAAGTTAGACGCTTGACTCTGGTCCTGTACTGAATGGGCTATGGGATATTTACTGAATTACGATCTCTTAACAAATTATCATTATTTCATTCTTTAAATTGCTTTTTCTATCCATTGATTTATTGTCTATAATTTGTTCCGATATAATAGTTGGGAATAACCTTGCATTTCAAATATATTATGGTAGGCCTATATAAAAAATAAGTGTACAAAAGGCCTACTATTTGTAGTCCTATTCATAATAAAGTACAGTGACCGCCAATAAATACTCAACATATACGATGAATATCAGAATTTTAGTGCAGTAGGCTAAGCTAGGGTGGCATTATTTTTTCCCCATTTATTTTCATTCATTCTCTGTAGGTCATTTTGAAAACAGACATTGGGCCTGGGTGTAGAGGAATGGCGTTTTCGGATACGGTAGCTATTTTTGGCCTAAATTATTGTTGTTCAGCTTCCAAAATGAAAAAAAAAAACACAAAAAAAACCAAAAAAACACTAAAATAAATGTATTGTGTTTAGATCAGATTATCATACAAGCATATACAAGCGTCTGCACACACACAGTAGATCCTGATCACTAAATAGGCCTATGTTCATGTAATAAACTGTTTACGCTAATTAACTTTAATTTATGTTCTACTGAATGAGCT
>NW_022686072.1:48011-49885 GCF_011630105.1 Anneissia japonica
ATTAGTAGTAGTATTATTAAACAAACATTTAAAGAAACTTGCAAAAGGATAAAAACAAAATTGAACCACAGTATCGCATTTCTATCTTAAAATAACTGGCCTGAGATTTATGGATTTAAGATTTTTTTTTTTTATAAATCACGCTTAGGCTTATGTGTTCTATTAGGCCTATGTATAACGTGTACTGATGCATATTTACATGTTTAGAAGTATTCATTTTAAGTGATCCCAGGAAAGAATTTGTATTGGCTCAAGAATAAGCTTTAAAATGTTAACACTGTGTACAAAGGGATACGTCCCTGTTTCAATGCAGTAGTTGCTGAGAACAACAGGGTTTTTTTTCGACAGTAGCAGCTGCATAATGTCGTCAGTCTTCAACCTATATTTTATCACAATCCAAGATAAGTATATTTCGTGTAATATTAATAACGATAGGAATTAGGGGCCTCGATAGATCGTATACTGTAAAGTTACGTTAGGCCTAACTAGCCTGTAGGGCACACCGGGTCCCAGACTACTACGGGGCCTAGGCCGTCTGAAGTAGCTAGGTATCTAGCCTAGGGTAGGCTAGTTAATCGGTAACACTACTGTAACAACATTAACAAGAAAGAGGGCCAACGACAGCGTAGCAGATAACAAATTTACACGGGCCTAGAGAGAATAGCATGACGCCAGAGTGGGCCTACCTACAGCCCTAGGCACATGATTGATTGAATTTCTCACTGTACACCACCCTAAAAAAGGGGTGCAAGAGGCTGGTGTATACCAGTGGTGGCCCTCTATTATCCCCTTTTGTATTCTCAAACTGTAATTTAAAATTGTAAATTTTTCTGAACCATTTGATGGAATAAATAGTTTTTGTATGAAGAAAAATGATGATTATAATTACTGTACTATTTTATTAAGTAATAATTCTAAAAAATGTTAAATTATGGTTTGTTTTACAGCTTTGTTCTACTTTATTTCATTGACAGAGCCCAGTCATCAATGGTGACCTCATCAGCATGGGATATGATAATGTAAGTTAAATATCAAAAGATTCTGCGAATATGTTAATTCTAATAACCAAACATTTTAACTCAATCTCACAGATTTAAAAAAATAATTTTCAGTTTAAAAGTTGCTCTTTGTTTCCTAGTTACTGTAGATAGTTTTTTTTTTTTTAAATAATATATGTATCCAAATGTTGTACAGTATGCATGACCTACTACTACCAGATTATTGTGGTTCAGTTACTCTAATGGGATGTTCTTCAAAAATTACTGTAGAGTTCTAATAATTTACAAGGACATTAGTATAATGTGGCTATCAAGAAATAATTATGTCTATTTATTATTTACAGAAACCATTATACCCTGGCAGACCTGGTCCCTAAAAGGAGAGTTGTAAATGCAATTGGTTAAATGAAAGAACACCCAGAAACTTCTACTGATATCAACCATGTTTATATTTGGAAAAGAATATTGAACTGTAAACCAAAAAGATGCCTGTGTTAAGTGTTACGATCCTACTGTCACTAATCATACTTAGTGTTTATAAGCTTTGCTGCAAATCTACACAGACTGATGCCAGTCCTGAAATTACAGCCTATGATATAAATGAAGATATTACATCAGCTTATCAAAAAGAAGTACTGTACATTATTTAGGGAATTCAAACAAGCGAAGTGTCTTGTCCAAGAACCCAGGCAATGTACACAGCATGTGTCCTTGTACAAGACACTAGATCTTGGCTTGTATCTCTCTCTCTCTCTCTCTATCCAGGTGTATAAAGCAATATAAATGATGTTCCTATAGTAAAACAATGTTAATAAAGTGTCTTTTCATTGCTGTCGATATGCATTTGGTTGACTGTAATTTGTAATAATTGTTGTA
>NW_022686072.1:52851-57755 GCF_011630105.1 Anneissia japonica
TTCTTATTGGATTTAATAAGGTTTCTAATAAGAAATCAAATAGCTTTTAATGAGAATAAATGATAAGAAATCTTATTTGATTCAATACAAATAAGTGAACAAATTCTATTACATTCAATGAGATATTCAATAACAATAGGAATTTATTTTCTTATTAAAAATCCTATTGGAATTTTAATTACTAAAAAACAATTTAATAGACATAACTGAGAGAAATTCAAATAAAACTAAATTCTTACAAAATTCAATTAGATGTCTTATTTGATTAAATAAGAATTTCATATGATTCACAATTAAAACATTTCAATAAAATTAAAATTGGACTAACTATAATAATTCATATAAGAGTCAGTAATAATCACTAATATGAATTTATATTACATTTAATAGAAATACGATATAAATTCTTATGGGATTCAATAAGGTTTCTAATAAGAAATCAAATGGCTTTTAATAAGAATAAATGATAATAAATCTTATTTGATTCAATACAAACAAGTGAACACATTCCTATTAGATTCAATGCGATATTCAATAAAAATAGGAATATTTTTATATTACATATAGGCCTATACAGTAGTTTCAATTAGGCTTTCGATAAAAATTTAAAGGGTAGGCCTATTTTATAAGAATAAAACGAACATAAATCGTATTCAGATTTAATAAAATTTCTTATACAAAATTATATTTACAATAAGGAAAATTATTTCCTATTGGATTCTCTAGGGTTTCAAATAAGAAATGAAATAGGATATAATTATATTAAAATAAGAAATCCTATTTAATATTCTTAATTAAAAATAAAATGGAAGAATATAATCGTATACCCGTCAAATAACAAATTATGAGTAATCTTATAAATATAGGCCTATATTAAGTGTAACGGGAAAAAGTAAGAATCAATAAAAGTGATTCACAAAAGATTCCCACGGGATTGAAAGGGTTTTCCTGGGGTATTACTTTTTTTAAACTAATTTTAATATTCTCATAAGAATAATAATAATTACAAGATACTTAAAAGTGTCATAACAATTACCACATGCAATTGGACTATGTAATCATTCAAGCAGAAATATTTGCTGTTACTGTACTTACCCCGGTATTCTTAAAACAAACTTTAGTCATAATTCGAGCTAAAACTTAAAACTAGTGCTGCGAAGTACAACTGCATATAAATGTTCTTCGAACAAAATTATTTATGCGAGTCAAGTGAAAATAATGAATAATAAAACTATAACAAATAATATGAGACACGACCCATTGTCTATATTAGAACACTTCTCATTGAGTAACAAAGTCGTAATTTTTCATTTTTGTCAAAAAGTGTCTATAGTGTGGTGAATTATGGTTTAGGTATTTTTTAATAAAGTTTTAACAATTTCTATGTATGTGGAAAATGTAGTTGATTACCAAAGGTTACAATTTTTATTTTGAAGACTGCATGGTCTAAGAAGTGTACATTTTTTTATGGGGAAAGTTTCCAAGGGCGGGTTTTCTAGGGGCGAGTTGACTGCCAAAGAGTGTTGCCAAAGTGCGAGCCAGCGTGTTATTTGATCACAAGTGAGAGACATATCACAAGTGCGAGACATATCACAAGTGTGAGCCAGCGAGCCATGACGTCACGACAATAGATAGAGACGTTAACCAGTTGTGCGAGGTATTGGCTGAGATTTGTGGAGTACAATTCAAAAAACAACTATAGGTCTAATAATGAATTATTGTGATGTTAAATAGACAATGTTAGCTATCAAAGAGCGACGTTGTTTTTCATTGGGACCTTCGTCCCTTCAAGGCTAGGCCTATACCATCCTAGCTAGCCTAGGCCTAGAGTAGGATCTGTCTCTTATACACATCTAGATGTGTATAAGAGACAGAATTAAATGACTATCTAAACTATATTTATATCACCATATGTACATTATTGAACAAAGTCCATTTATACTAGTAATTATCATTATTATTTGCCAATAAAAGTGGTATTCGAAGTACAAACACTTACCATGAGAAAATGTCCTGTATACTAGTCTGCATGTACTTTCAGCCAATCACAAACCTGTATTTTGTATGTGGACAATGAGTGGCCTTAATTTATATCAAAACTTTGTATTACCATTGGATCTGATATAAAACAATATAACCATTGGACCTCCGATAAATCGTACAGAAATTTAATATTTATTTAAAATTGAAACAGTATCTATCAGTTATAGAATATACAGTACAAATGCAAACTTATTATTTTCAAAGGTCAAATATGACGTTTCCTGGAATTTCTGAACAAACATGTTCGTTAAAGTAAATATAAATATACATATTGCGAAAAATTTGAAATTAATTTCAAGTCTGTATGACTAGGTATTTACAGAGATATGAGCATACAAGGTCAAAGGTCAAATCGCCAGAAATGGCATTTCCGGCCATTTTTCAGCAAAATGTTCTATTAGCGCAAATAGTAATATATACATTGTGAACATTTTGAGACCATTTAGAAGCTTCTACTATCAGTGTTTGCCGAGATATAAGCACCAATATCACAAACCGCCATTTTTTAAAGCGCCCCCAACGAGTGAAAAACGCATCTAAAAATTGGACAATAAGCTGAAAATTTTTTGTTGTGGTGTCATTGATCACATAAGAGTGAAAAATCAAACTTGGCTAAATAATTGAAGTAAGGCCAAAATAATGACAAATGCCTCCTGACTAGTTGTTGCTTTGTCAGTCGTCTTAAGCTGAACTACAACTAGGACTTGATTTAGTCATAGTTAGAACTTCTACTACGTTGTTTGTGAATACAATTTGAAGTTGAAGTTGCAACTAAGACTAAATGAAGTTCTAGTTCGAAGTTGACTAAAGTTCGTTTTAAGAATACGGGCGTTATAGTATTATGTAACTTCTACTGTATGTCCGGAGAGACTTAAGATTAGATTCCATACTTCTGATTGGCTGTTTCCTTTGTAGCCAGTAAATCAGAACAGGAAGCTTTGTTTCAAAATCAAAAGCATGTTTATAGGGGCTGATTTGTATTGCGTAGCATTTCAACGGTGTACGGTAAGAATGGCCCCAGAAAAAATGGCCCCGGGAAAAAAATGGCCCAGGAAAAAAAGGCCCCGGAAAAATGGCCCCGGAAAAAATGGCCCCGGTAAAAATGGCCCCATATGACAGGTAGGTAAAAATGGCCCCAATAATCAAATTCTGTATTAAAACTGATTTTCTTGATTCAATATATGCATTTTTTTATCATAAAATAATTTAGTTTTTAAAAGGAATCTAACATCAAACAAATTGCAATTTACATTTTACTTTTTACATGAATTAATATTCAATGATAAAATATTCAAAGATAAATAAAAAGCCATGAATTACACTTTTTTCCCATTTAAATGTTAAAAAACAGCAACAACATAATCAATAAATCAACATGAATCATGCATTTATTAATACTAAAATAATTTACTTGTGGCTGATTTCACGGAAGCGAAATCACAATTTTCCAAAAATTCAATCTGTGTATTGGTAAACCCCACAAACAGTGGGTTAGTATGAACATCAAATTATTATGATTTTTTTTAAAGAAAAAAAGAGTTCTACAATCATAATTATATGGTTTAGATGGGGTTTGCAGTGTGTTTAGAGGTTTGTGGTGTATTTGCAAGTATTTTGTCATAAAAAATCTAAATTTTAACCAAAAAATAGTTATGAATGTATTTAATTTTCTTATTGATATACCAAGTCAGTCAATCACAATTGAATTGTTTGATTTTATACAGTTTGTTTTTGGAGGTTTGTGGGATTTAGCAATACCACTTAATCCTACCATAATCACCCTACCCTCACAATCACACACCATTTTAATTCTTAGCATAATTGCCATACATAACTATATATAATTCTAAGCCAGTAGTAGGCACTTGGATTTAGTTAGTGATGAGTAAAAACCAAGTATGCAACTAAATTAGTTGCTTAAGTAAATGTATTCCTAATAATTCAGTTTACTAAAAGCAATACTTATTTGAATAAACTCTAAGCAGACAATTTATTGCTAAGTTTGCGAGAATTATAGGCAATGTTTAATAGATGGAGGAGGTACATGGAACACGCTGTGAAATCTAAACAAAATATCTCATTACTGGGCTATCCATCGACTGGTTATACCATGGTTGGAATGGAATGTAATCCATTGAAAATGAAAGGCACTTTTCAGTTACCAAGAAAACGGTTTCAGGCTCCCCAAAGCCTACTCCCACGGTAGCCAGTCTCTGGCCTTGATGAATTGTACACTTTCTTGATTGTGTTTCAGTTCAGTAATCCCTGTATTTTGAGGAACAGCATTTTTTTAGGAACCATTTGGTTATGATATATTGGGATATATAAAGTAAAGTAAATAATTTATAAAGAAAGAAAACTATTATTCTTTTATCACGTTTCTTTTTAAAATTAGGCCTACTGTCATTTCTTTCGTTATAAGATGCTTTATAAAAAATGTTACAGTATAGTAAATATTCATTGATAATTTTTGCCAGAGCTCATACCATATTGCATTTTTAATTAAAAAATTAAAACACCAAAGTATTAACAGTAGACATATAAAATTAAATATAACACAAAGATAATACAGTAGTTGAGTTGCTTATGATAGTTGATTTGCTTCACTCATTTTCAATACTAGAGGACAATATGAAGTAGAGTACAAGTATTATATAGGCCTATCCTCTATAACAAAAATATAAACAAAAGTATATAATGGTTAATTCAATTAAAAGTTTTAATGATGTTACACCTATTAGCACACTGACCAGCAAAAGAATAACATGATTTATAACGTTATCACATGAATGTGGTGTAACATAATTAATATAAAAAAATAATGAGTAAGACTATATTCTATTTAGGGCACTATATATATA
>NW_022686072.1:57819-58186 GCF_011630105.1 Anneissia japonica
GAAAAAAAAAACAATATACAATCATTGAATGTGGACTTGCGGAACACAAATTTATTAAACTATAATAAAATCAAACGGATATTTTGATAGCTCCTGCTATCTTTATCAACGTTAACTTTGGAGATCTTACACATACATAATATTAAATGGTATTAGCCAATCGGAACCATGTTGAAGATACAATTAGTTGATTGGACCGCAAAGTATAAGTTCAGTGATAAGTTAAAGAGCGAATTAATTACAATTAAACCATATAAAGTATAAGTTCAGTGATAAGTTTAAGAGCGAATTAATTACAATTAAACCATATAAAGTATAAGTTCAGTGATAAGTTAAAGAGCGAATTAATTACAATTAAACCATATAT
>NW_022686072.1:58512-61759 GCF_011630105.1 Anneissia japonica
TGGGCACGACTTCCGCCTCATTTTTACAATGCGAGAACTCTATCTTGTATTTCTAGTATCTTTGGTTTGTTTGAAAAATTTGCGCGTGTAGATAACGCGTGTAATTTTGTTCTGTATTTATACGCATTTCTGCATGTACGCATCAACATCTACTTATTGTAGCGTATGAAAAAATAGGCCTACGTTAATTTTTAATGCATAAAAATAAATTCGTTTTTTAATCACTTATTTAATAATTAATTATTTAAATTACTTGATAAATTATTTATTAATATTAAAATATTAGAATATTTATGTGTACAAAGTAGATACCGGTAGTATATAATAGTAAGAAATAAGACAGTTTTATGGTAGAATATAGCATAGTAGGTAGGTTTAAGAAATAGGAAAATATAATTAGGTTAATAGTTTAGGGTGTAGCTTTTGAATGGGAGAAAAATGCCTGAAGTCACAGTCTGCACCTGAGTCCTATGTCGGCACTAAGTCCTATAATGCATCTTGAGGATATTTCCCGTACGATTAAAATCGTAACGGTACTGGGTTTGGTCTACAGGAGCTCGTGTTTCGTACAGGTCATTCCATTCATAGAAAAAGCCTTTAATGGTGAAAGCGTACCTGTCGTTAGCCATAGTAGCCTAGGTCAATTATACATAACACCGGCTGTATAAAATTTATTATAAGATTGAAAATGTTAATCTTATCTCAGTAGTGATACACTATGTACACGGTTTAGTTATTGTTATTTATTCGTTAACGTTATCATATTAATATATAAATTTAATGTATTGTTTAAGTATGAATTACTATGTCCATGTTATCTATTAAAATTGTATATTTAAATAATATAGTAATAGGCACTGATAGCCGAGGTCTAGCCTAGACCAGTCCTAAAACAAATGAATATGTGAGTGTATAAAACTATGAAAAATATGAAGAAAAAAACCCAAAATTGTGAAAGAATAAAGGAAGAAGGAAGAATAGGAAAGAGATTTGGAGCGGCTGAAATATTTTCCGAAAATATACAATAGTAGTCAATATGCTATTTATTGCATTACGTTTTTGTAAACAATTTTGGGCACTAATCGTCAGAGGTCTCGGTGCCACAGCCTACACTTTTCATAATTCGAAATCGAATACGGTATGTATGCAGATAATATTAAACAATATACAGGCTTTAATAATATACAAAAGAAATATATCGTTTACAATAGAAATTGTGCACTTTTTTAAGTTTACAAAATTGTTTGGCTAAGGTTCCTATTTTAACTCAAAGCAAAGTGTACATTGTCTGATAACTGTTTGCAACCATAAATCGATGGAGTGGTTACTGAGGTACGAAATACAACTTTTTATTCGGTTTTGGTGATTAAATATGCACCGCACTGGGAACAGAGCTCGAGTCAAAAAGACAAAATTCATGAGTGTCATTGATAATTGTCTTTCCACTCGCTTTTTTAAAATGGGGTTTCATTTAATAGAAGATTGGTGAAAAGGGGAGGGGATTTAATTGATATGATGTCCCCTAACTGTGAAAGTGGGGAGACGTGTTTCCCAGTCCCACACCGATCAACGCCCAGGGGTACACGATGTGTAACAATATGGTTTTTGAGGTAAAATCACTGGTTGATTATCTTAACGATTTGGTGAGATTGCTCTGACCATCATAATGAAAATGTACGAATACAAATTGCCATCTTAATAAAATAATAATAATTATTGAAAAATCTACTATATTTGTCATTTCTGTGTTTAGTAATACAGTACTGTATACTGTATTATAAAAGCTGGTCTGGTTATTAACAAATACCTGGCTGACATTAGGGCCCCAAGAGAGGATATTAAATGCCTAAAGGTCAATACTCAACAATAAATCGCATTTACACAGAATACTGTTCTGACAGCATTTCCACCTTGAAACTACTGAAGCAAATAATTACCCAACCTAACTTAGCCGATTTCTTGCTGACTGTTTTAATCATGCCTCATCAGTCAATAGGTACACGATCTTCATCATTACCATACAACGGCGTCTACAAGTCTAGGTAACGATGACAGTAGCCATCCCATGGTAAATCGCGAAAAAAGAAATCCACTCCACCCCCATTAAATACGACTGTCAGTCTACATTTTATGTAATTAACATCTGATCTAATATATTACGTACCTAGGCCTATGTGGTTGGCTACGGATAGCCAAGTGTAGAGTACGAAAAGCTAAAAAATTCATATGTAAAGGAAAATCATCCTAGAGCAATGCTGAAAATCTTCCGTCTCAATAGAACAAAAATTCCATGTGAGACCTTGCTATCATGTATCTAACGGCAACGTCCTCGTCATCAAACACACCACAGTGCGGCAACACGAAATGTGCTGTACATACACTCATCGCTACTGACTGATTTGAACCTGTGGTTTAATATACATAAAAGCAACTTCTAGCCTACATTTATTTCCTGTAGTATCTGATCTAGACTACCCAGCTAACACAAAACGTTAAAAAAACGTTTTGAATTGGTTTTAGTTTGGGTTTCGTTTTTGTGAAACGTTTTCAAAACGTTGTTAAAACGTGCAAGTTAAATAATTATGCTTTCTGATAAAAGACTTTTGCACCAAAACGTTAGAAAAACGTACGCAAAAAACTTACAAACAAGTGTGTAAAATAGAACGAAATCACAACGTTCTGTAAACGTTATATCACAACCAACTTTTCATTAATTTTCACAAAAATTGTTATCGTTTTTATAAAACGTTTTAAAAAAGATTTTAAAACGTCGCTGTGTAAACCTTGCCTTTTGATTGCAGATTGTTTGCACCAAAACGTTAAAAAAAACGCACGCAAATAAACTTAAGCCGCAATCGCACTGGATTTAAAATAGGGAAATTTTTACCGAGAGTGTGGGTAACATTCCAATGGGTAAACTTCCTGTCGTTCGCACTGGGATTTATCGACGTGGTTAGTTTTACCACAGGCCATGGTGAAACTAACTACAGTATAACCCCTCATTTACGAACCCCGATTTTACGAATTCCCGATTTTACGAACATAATATAAAGGTGATGACGTCATAAAAATTGAAGCGAAAGATTAAAAAAAAAAAAACCCGCTCGAATTGTACCTGTTATTACCATGCATACAACACAACACACCATACTATACAGTACTATGTAATTCTCAAGTGAAGGAGGCCCTCTAACAGGCCTCTTCAAAGTCAGTGTTTTTTATGGCTTCACACATGTGCATGCGACAA
>NW_022686072.1:61872-65406 GCF_011630105.1 Anneissia japonica
CTTCAGACAAGTTATTAGAAAGTTTTAAATTATCATGATAATTTATACTTACGGTACCTTATATCATTTTTTCATAAATATTTAACATAGGCCTACACATGTTATTTTTAATATAAATGTAATTATTCTAATCTGCTGAATTTGTTTATAGGACTAATATTCAGCAGTCAAATAATATATTAACAAGGGTGATCATACGTTTGTAATTAAATCTATTGAGTTGGTGTTACCTTGGGACTATTAAAAGTATGGTTTTTATAGCTGTTATTTAGCAAATGTTTTACTATGAGATACTCAAAAGAATATGTTTGGTTAAGTCAAGTTTAACAGTAATGAAAAATCACTTCACTTCAGAAAACAATACTAAAACTCATCCTACATGTAGAATATTAATTATAAAAAGCAAAAAACGCCGACTGTAGATTAAATTGACACATTCTTCTGTTCACTTTTTACAGAAACTTAAGCAAGTTTGTAATGAAGAATATGTAGTTGCCATAAGAGATGACAACGATGAGGACGACAGCAATATTATGTGAATACGTTTGATTTGTAGCACATCCTCTTTATTGGTTCTGATACAACATTCTACTTCACAAATGGTTCCATTGTGACAGAACAGCTATGAATTTCCTCTGTCAAGGCTTGATTCATAGAGAGTGTAGCCATCTGCTTTTCTCAATATCCAAGATTTTTAAGTGTGCACTATGGCGTTTTGTACACTAGGCTCCTTGTTTATTTTTGATATTTCTTTGACATTTTTAAAATCAATTGAACTTGCCAAATACTGACTGAAATAACTGTACTTACAGAAATAGTATAGAACTGTGAGCACTTGACTCTAACTTGATTTTGATTTATTATTTTTTTGGATATTGATTATTGTATATCCTTTTGTCCTATATTGAATGGGGCTTTTGCTAATTTACAGTATAATTAAGTACAGTACAGGACGCATTAAATATTAAAGGATAAACACATAACGCTACATAATTGTAAGTAATTTTGTATTGTTGACCTCTTTTGTCCCAGAGCATCAAAGTTAACACGATGTAGTTGGAATCCTACTGTGACCAGAGGCCGACCTAAGGATATCCACGGTTCAGTGTACAGCCTTTGTTCAAGATTTGAAAACGTCTTGGAACACCGATCAAACTCAAAAGTTTTACCGTTATTTTGATGTTTTTAAACGTTTTTAAAGCATTCTTAAAAGGTGTTACAAGACCAAAGTCAATGTAACTAGAGTTAAAAATTACTCTAGTTACATTGACTTTGGTATTGTAACACATTTTAAGAATGTTTTAAAAACGTTTAAAAACATCAAAATAACGTTATAATAACGTTTCTGAATGTGAAATTGAAACGTTATAAAACGCTTTAAAAACTCCACATAATTACGTTTTTAAAAAACGTAATATTATAACGTTTTACAAACGTAATAAAAACCCTTTGTAAACGTTTTTAAAACGTGATACAAGACCAAAGTTGATGTAACCAAAGGTTATTTTTACGTTATAATAACGTTTTTGAAACGTTACATTAAAACGTTATTTAAACGCTTCCAAAACTCCACAAAATTACGTTTTCGAAACGTTTTAATAAAAACATTTTTTGAACCAAACTCATACGTTTTTATAACGTTTTTTTAACGTTAAATTGTTAGCTGGGCAGGGCCTATGCCTACACATGTACGTACCCAGCCAGCCTATTCGTCTTCGTCAGGCCAGCCTACATTACAGTACATTGACACGAAATGTGCGGCACACATACACTCATCGCTACTAACTACTGTAATTTGAATATTATGTGGTTTAATACACATAAAAGCAACGTGTAGCCTACATTTCCTGTTATCTGATCTATTACACACATGTACTACCCAGCCAGCCTATAGGCCTAGTTCAACTTCCTCTAGCTCTAGGCCAGCCTACATTACAGTAGTGTACATTGCTTATCTCTCAGAGGAGAGACCACCCACCCTTGCAAGCACCACAAAACGGCTCATTCTTTGCTACCAACTAGACTCGTGCAGACGCATTTATTAGCCGCAAAGCTTATCATTCCAGGCCGTGATTGGTTGATAAACACAATGATATACAGGCGATTTGCAATCTTATAATGACGAACACGCTTTCATAGGAAACCCACCGTAGTGTTAAGAGATATGATATAAAAACATACATTTTCACATATTTCCCGACAATATTTTCGCAAAAACTCTTCATACTTTAAATTCCCCAGGCCTTATCTTCCATATTATTACAAGATCGGCCTAATCGCGTCACAAACGAAGGAAGAGATAGAAAAACAAATGACTTCAAAATTCGCTCAGAATCATCATATAAGCCCTCTCATCATATAAGTGGGCTAAAATAGTATATTTTATATATTTTTAAAAATTTTTAAGAAAACAACATACAGTAGGCATGGCCTATATGGTGAGTTGGATAACCGAGCGGTTAAGGGAAGGGAACCTCTGTGTACAGTTATAATATCGGATCGGTTAGAATGGCACGTACGCCTAGGTTCTGGTTGTGAAACAGTTCTTCACGGATAAGGACTATAAACCGTAGGTCCAGTGTAATTACCTTCGAGACGAGTAGGGGGTTTACCCCTACTGGTACCGGTTTACCGGGTAGCTCAGACACGTAGAGACCCTTAGGGGAGAAGCAAGTTACATAGAGTAAGAGCCGTCCACACCTTGAGTGCTTTGAGACCATTTCGGTGTGAAGCGCTTTATATACATCTATTTACTAAAATGTTCACATCAATCAACGTAGAAGCTACAAAGCCTTGAAATATGTTGGCTATTTCAAAATAAGTTGGCTATTTTGTCATTTCTACCGGGTCAATTTCGCAACAAAAATGAGCAAATTGGTGGCGAAACCTACGGAAGCACCTAAGTGCCATTCGACTTGACGACTTGTCAAGATAATTATGTTGTCAAGTCGACATAATATACATATCATGTCGACATGGCGAGATAGATTATCTTGACAAGTCGACATACTAAAAATTGTATTGTCATGACGAGATAGGTTATCTTGACAAGTCGACATAATAAAAGTTGTATGTTGTCATGGTGAGATAAATTATCTTGACAAGTCGACATAGTAAAAATGTTATGTTGTCATGGCGAGATAGATTATCGTGACAAGTCGACATAATACATATTGTATGTTGTCATGGCGAGATAGATTATCTTGACAAGTCGACATAATACATATTGTATGTTGTCATGGCGAGATAGATTATCTTGACAAGTCGACATAATATAAGTTGTATGTTGTCATGGCAAGATAGATTATCTTGAAAAGTCGACATAATACATATTGTATGTTGTCATGGCGAGATAGATTATCTTGAAAAGTCGACATAATACATATTGTATGTTGTCATGGCGAGATAGATTATCTTGAAAAGTCGACATAATACATATTGTATGTTGTCATGGCGAGATAGATTATCTTGAAAAGTCGACATAATACATATTGTATGTTGTCATGGCGAGATAGATTATCTTGAAAAGTCGAC
>NW_022686072.1:65511-70856 GCF_011630105.1 Anneissia japonica
AGATGTGTATAAGAGACATGATATGTATATTATGTCGACTTGACAACATAAATTATCTTGACAAGTCGTCAAGTCGAATGGCACTTAGGTGCTTCCGTACGAAACAATTACTTGAAGCTACAGTAACAAATCACCTCAGCCCCCGGAAAAGAAAGGACCCTACCCTACCAATATGCCAGGATTAACTGGCTGGAGCCATAGAGACCAGCCCAGACTAGTGCCTATGTCTGTAACATGTTAATGCCTTCAATCGCAAGTTGCATAGAGCCGGACTTATCCAGCCCTGACGGGGCAGTATACACCTACATATTTATATACTCTAATCCTCAACCCTACTACTTAGGCAGACTGGGCTAGGCCTAACTTGAGCCTCCTCAAGCCTATGTCCTATGTCCCAATAATGTAGGTAGGGGGCGGGCCTAGCCTAGCGGCTCATACTCTCCTAATACGAAGCCTAGGCCAGGCCTATAGAGGCCTAAGCTATAGGCTGGATAGAGTCTGACAAAGCACCCTTCTTGATGACTGTGTTGTTGAAGAGTTTTGAAAAAAAAAAACATTCCAGGCCTACTGTACCTCTATACTGTAGTTTTATATATTTTCTTAATTTTGAAATACACAAAAGAAGTCCATACTGGAGTCCATGATGCTATCGTGTTTTACTGTATCGCTGGCCCCGCTCTTGTCCTTACACAAAAGTAAATCTTCCATTTGTTGGGTTTTAAAAATACATAGAAAAGCAGTATGTATATATTTATAAATTTGTTAAGGCTATATTTTAATTTTATACAAATATTTCAACTTGGTCAACCTCATCATACAATGATGAGGTTGGCCAGGTTGCTGGATGAAGCCTTTTTCTGGAAACCTTACAATTTCCTTCATTCAAAACTTTATAATTTGGTTTCTCCTTATTTCGTAGATTCATGACTGAAATAAAATTAAGATAAAACTTATTACTTGTATATTTTCTAATTTATGAATCCCCACCAACAAGTACAGTACATTTGCTTATTTGTTTCAATTTAGAACCACCTAGGTCTATTGTACCCATCTTTTTTTCAATACAATACATTATTTTGAGCTTTCCCTATGCCTTCCACCCAGGCCAGCATTTGTATAGCAAGTACCAATAACTTTTAAGAATTCAAACTCATATGGTGTTGATGATTGTCCAAGATGTCAAAAACAGAAAAAAATATGTGTAGCCTATAGATAAAATGATATATTTAAATTACAGTAATTGAAATATTGTATTGAAAATTGAAGACAAAATAAAGAACATTAATAGTAATACAGACTGTTGGTTTTAATAATACAGAAAAAATGTACATAACGTGACCTGATGTACAGAAAAAAAAATTATAATTTAAATCTAGCCTAATGTATCCATTGCTGTACTTGCACAGTCTATCTGCAAGTAACACAATTCAACTCTCCATGATAATGGTGAATTCCATTTTTTTTAAAGGCATGGACGCCACATGTTTTCAACCTAGCTATTTTAAACGAACAATATCATAATAAATAACACAAAATTGAAATTATTATTAGTCAATAATTGTTTCTTATAGACTACTAAATCTGTCAGATATTAAATTTTTGCAATACTCGCAAAAAAACAAAAAACAGAGAATTCAACGAAGAATTACCTGCAGTTCGGCCAACACGTCTTCCCAAGACAGCTACAAACAGGAATTCTGCTATCTGAATGTTCGCGCGATATTGAGGGATTTCGGCATTTCATTCTTTTGCAAATCATATTTTTGACGGGGTTTTTTTCAACAAATCAGAACAAAAATTACATGGATAGAAACTATGAATATTCATCTTTAGTGTAGCGGGAGGCAATTTTGTGTACTTACCCTCTAAGTGACGACAATGATGAATTTAAAACGTGGCCTCTTACAAAATAAGACGAAAATGTGGCCTGTACGCTGTTGGCGGTTGACAAAGTAGTTGTTTTAAAACCAAATTTGACGGAGTTTTTATTTTTAGCTTTTTAATTAAATATATATATCATAATGTTCAGTATTAGTTAAGCTTTGTGTAGTGTGAGGCAATTTTTAATCGGAGTAGTAGTTCATGAGTTATGGCGATGTAAAGACAAAAATATTTTTTTTTTTACAAATGACGGTGCAAAAGCAGTGGGAGCTCCCGCTGTGTATGAGCGCCGAGACCTATTTGAAGCATTGGGAGTTCAAGAGATCCCTATGACTTAGCAGGCCCTAATTGAAGAATGTTGTTTAATTACGCTGCGCATATACCTTTATTTTTATGGGGGTTTTTTTTTCGCTCTTTAGTTGTATTCGTGTTATATCTATAGAAAATGGGTTTAAACACGATTAGAGAAATAATTGTTTTTATCATCCCATTGCCAATTTATATTATCATTTTCATTTTGTTTGACAATAAAAGTTGAATATAATAAAAGAAATTATGCAAAGACTAGATTGTTCCTCGCTATAGACAAACGTACTCTACCGTTTTTGCAGTGTATCATAGCACAATGAATGCACTATAAAATGCCTTTGAAATAATATGTACATCTACATCTTGATTGATATTGTTCAGGTGTTTCTGTGTAGTTTGAGAAGTAAATATTTTCTAATTAGGCGTACACTAGGCCAACAACATGAATATATTTCAAAAGCCATAACTTCGTGTCCCTTGAATTTATTCAATGTCATTTTTTTTTTCAGATAAATAAGCACTACAAAATATTTTAAACAGAAATAACGCCACACACGTTTAAAAAAAGTTTCTTGAATAATAAGTATTTCTTCAACAATGTCTATCTGGTCAATAGTCATCCATTAATCCTGCGCTCGCTTGGAGGTATAACTTAAATATCTTGTAGAAAGTTAGTCTTCTGGTAATTCCATGTATCATCACCATCAAGCATTCTAAGTCAGATAGAAGCTTAGTATCTGCCTAATCAGATGGTCTGATCAGTCACATGGACACCTCTGTGGGATAGTTGGCGTAAGCTCTGAATCCGCTCTTAGGATCATTAATTAGTATGGTAATGATTTAATCTGCACGAATTTGGTGGAAAGTACGAGACCCGCCAATGATTGTTGTTTATAATGTTGACACAAGCAGTTAGATAAATATATAGTAAAGAAAAACTGGTATAGGTGTAATTCCCAACCTGAAGTGAAAATGTAATGAATACTCAGTGAGGCGTGAAAAAAACTTGCGCAAAAGAAAACAACAGTTTATGGTATATGAGCTGACTTTCACTCTAAGCATCAGGCCTATACTCCATAATTATACATTCTACTGTTGGAACTACCAATTTCGCTGAAGCGAAAACGTCGATAGAAAACTGATGCGCATGCGCAAGAACGACGCTTTCGATTCGCGCGAATAAATTGGCCTAGTGGAAAAACCGGCCATCTGAATCTGAATATCTGATTACAGTAGATTAATTTGAAAGAGTCTTAGCCTGCCCTACGGCGACCTAGCTGCACCCTAGGCAAGGTTACCTACATTTATGATGACATTTCAACAAGAAGATAGGCTTCGGATGAAGGATACCATCAAAACAAAAACATCCCTTAATACACAAAACCTCATCTAGTCTAACATATATCATGAGGTTACTCCTGTATAATATAAACTAGAAATTGCAAATTGCAAGTGAAGTGCTGCGAATTACAACTGCATATAAATGTTCTTCGAACAAAATTATTTATGCGAGTCAAGTGAAAATAATGAATAATAAAAATATAACAAATAATATGAGACACGACCCATTGTCTATATTAGAACACTTCTCATTGGGTAACAAAGTCGTAATTTTTCATTTTGTCAGTAGGTGTCTATAGTGGTGAATTATGGTTTAGGTTTTTTTAAATACATTTTCAAAAATTTCTATTATGTGGAAAATGTAGTTGATTACCAAAGGTTACAATTTTTATTTTGAAGACTCCATGGTCAAGGAAGTGTACATTTTTTATGGGGCAAGTTTCCAAGGGCGGGTTTTCTAGGGGCGAGTTGACTGCCAAAGAGTGTTGCCAAAGTGCGAGCCAGTGTGTTATTTGATCACAAGTGCGAGACATCACAAGCGTGAGCCAGCGAGCCATGACGTCACGACAATAGATACGAGACGTAAACGAGTTGTATGAGGTATGGGCTGAGATTTGTGGAGTACCATTCAAAAACAACTATAGGTCTAATAATGAATTATTGATGATGTTAAATAGACAATGTTAGCTATCAAGGAGCGACGTTGTTTTTCATTGGGACATTCGTCCCTTCAAGGCTAGGTCTATACTATCCTAGCTAGTCTAGGCCTAGGGTAGGATAAGGCTAGCGCGACATGCGGACGTTGGTACGTGTAGGTTAGTCTACAAACGTCGCCTAATGTAATTGATTTTACCCGCAGAACGAAAGGAAACTCCGCTTTTCAGTCGTCTTAGGCCCTTGTTTTTTGACAAACAATGACCTTTCAGAGGTCAATTTGCTGTCAAGAATATGAATTGGCTGCTTCGCAGCAACAATGATTATATGTTCATATTTTACATACCTCCTGACGAAATGCTGTATTTTTAATCATTCAACAGCCTGGTTCACGTCGAACTTTATCTGGATATACCCGTCTTGAAACATGATACGATAATCCCCTAATTGCGTTCGATGCCAAGTTAAGAGCCAGATAAACAGCCAGCCAGTTTCAGGTCGTCGACGTCACACGGTGGAAAGGCTTGTTTAATAAAACATCTACTGTATTTTACGAACCTCTAGTACCAAGTGGTATTCGTTCAAAAAAAATTGTAAACTACTGTAGAGAAGGTGTGAGTTTCCACTACCTAACCTAGCCGACCAGTACGAACGACAGTGCAGCAGCGTGTTCTATCGCAATCTAAGTAGTAGATTCTCTAGGCCCTAGCTACATTTACCTTCGATAAAAAACGAATTATTTTAATCGCTAGCTAGCATTCTTCCATTTAACAAAATATTGTTTACATTTTCATTAAAACGTATGTATACTTTATGGACCTTTCTGTCCTGTTTTGTAGTTTTTAGATCGCTCAATTGTGTTGTTTACATGCACTTCGCGAAAATCTAGCTTCGCGGTGTCAAATAAGTTGCTCTCATTTTAACGACTGTTTTTATTTCGTCATCGTAAACATGTTCGCTCATTTTAACGACTGGCGTTGGTGGTAGTTCGTTGAAATTGAATTAAAAGCGACTATTATAGCAGAAATGGAAAAGATTGAATTGTCAATAAATAAATACAACAAATATGATTTTATTATTAAGAAAAATATACATTATCACTTTGAAAAACGTACGCAATCGGACTTTTTAACGTTATTACTTGGTCGATGATGCAAAGG
>NW_022686072.1:71717-98214 GCF_011630105.1 Anneissia japonica
ACTTTACCGTTAAGCAAGTTAATTTACCATTATTCTAGTAAAGTTAAGTCACTTAAGTGACTTAATTCCTTTATCTAGCTATAATTGAGTGGTTATCACGTCGAACTTTTAACTAGTTAAGTGGTTGTATATCTAGATAAAAGTTCGACGTGAACCATGCTAACGACACCAATTACAACGAATCATAATACTCAGTCTCTCTGTCGTTCTCCACTCCCCACATGGGATGATCATCACAATTTCAAGGCTGACCGCCTAACAGTGAGATATATTCATACGCCTCCCTAACCCCGATGGGCAGAAGTGCAAATTCAGTTCAGCATCAAATGTCAGTAGAATAGTCGAGAAAAATATGAAAAAATATGAAATGTTGGTGTGTATATAAAATGAATCGGTAATGTCTGTATTTACATACTCCTGTGTTCCTCCACTGAGAATAACACAGGAATCAATAATAATAATAATAATTGTAATTGAATAAATTTAATATATCGCTTCCTAATATGTCTACAACTCAAAACTGCTTTTTATTGCTGTCTTTTTACTGTATATATATATATATATATATGAGAAATAACTTTGGCCATGTTCGTCATAGTGAAGTATGTTTTAAACTTTAGCTAATGCAAAATTGAATTATTTTTATTCAACAACCGTATGCACATAGTCGAGCAAATCTTGGAGTTCCCCGGTCAATCCTGGGGATGACTATCATACTGGATTTCAGATTCAGCAACCATTTTCTTAACTTTGATTGTGGCTCCGAATGCCCTAAATTAACGCTCACATCTGAACAAACTAGATGTTATGTTAATGTTATATGACTTGTTCTTAGCTATTACAATTCTCTCTCTCTTCATCAAGGTATTGATATTTCAAAAGATATGATCGACGTTGCCAGACAAAAGTATCAACGCTCAAACTTGACGTATGAAGTTGCAGACGCTAAAAACTTCGCCGAAAATTTTCCCAAGTGGAATGGTACATTTGATAAAGTTGTTTCAGTCCATGCTTTACACTGGGTAGAGGATAAAGTTAGTGCAATGCGCAACATTTACGATTGCCTAACAATAGGCGGGGAGTGTTTTCTCTTGTTCTGTGGACCGTTGCATCAAATGCTAGGCCAAAACCAAGATGAACTTCCTTATTTTTTGAAACATCACAGTAAATGGAACAAATACCTTGAGGTTTGTAAATGATTTACTACAATTCTAAATACCTACTTAACATACTTAACTAATTAAACTAATTAACATGTGTTACTGTTTGTTAAAATCATAGTCCTATTTACTTTATAGGGTTACGTTCATAGAATGTACAATCAGTTCGACCTGGATGACACCCGGAAATTGTTGGAATCTGTAGGTTTTGAAGTGCTTAGTGGAACGTCAAATACGCCATGTGATAATCTCGAAATTTCAGGTCAAGATGAAATAAAAGGTATTATAACATTGCTCTAAGTTGCTGCTTTTTCTACGGCATAGATTGCTACAAATTTATTTAATTATTCAATATAGGTATATATTATACATAACAAACCCTTTTTACAGAATATATTTTTTCGAACGTCCAATACAAAAACTTAATATCGAAAGAAAATAAATTCAAGCAAATTCATGTTTTTTTGTTTTTGTTTTTTCTTTTTCTAGAATACCTGCGTACACTCCTTGGGCACCTAGTATATTTGCCAGGGCAGTATCACACAGAGTTTCTTCAAGATGCGAGCGACTGGTGTACACAAAACTTTGCAGTTAATCAACTAGGAAACATGTACTGTAAAGTGACAATAATTGTCGTTCATGCTATTAAAAATTGAAGCATTTATATTATGCAAGTCTCTCTCTAATTAAGGCACCCTCCATATAAATACAACTTTTTTTGTGGCTCTATGTTCAAAACCAAAGCTCATAAACACCGTTGAAATCCCTGTCACAAAAGTGGGCTTGGATGGACACCTGTAAGTAACTTTATTGCTTCTCTTTTATAACAGAGGCACAGCCGTAAAGACGTGCAACAATAACAAAATCAGTAAAAACTTAATTACTGTGATAAAATGTAGTAAGAAAATACTGCGGTAGAACGAAATATAAATAAAAAAAGGGTTTACAAAAATAGTAATAGAGATAAAAATAAATACTAATACTAATAATATAAGTAAGTTGGTTAATACATCACTTATACACACATACATATACACATACACACAAACATATATATACACATATATATATACACATATACATATATATATATATATACAGTATACATATACATTTATATATATATATATATATATGTATACACACACACATACACATGCTTACATATACATACATACATACATACACACACAATACATACATGCATAGACGCACACATATACACACACCCCTCCCACACACATATTCACACATACATACATACATGTACACATACATACACAAACACATACATATACATATATACATATAACAGAGTAAATATTGTAAATTAAATTATTCAATAACATTAAAACCAGACATATTAGTCTTGCAATAGAAAAGTATTATATATATCATTTCGTTCTTTCCATGCCATCGTTAAAAGTAATTTACAATAATTATCTAAAACTTTACTCGCAATAGTTTAATTAATAGGGTTTATATAATTTGTTGTTAAAATTTGATATTCGTAATGGATTTCTAAATCATCAAACAAAAGATGGTATTTAAGTTCAGGGGAGCTTGATGTGAATAATTCCTAAAATATATGTAAATCCTTTTTGTATAACTCCTCTTTAAGTTGGTCAAATATTAAAGTTCTAATGTTCTCTAATCTGGTACAATCAAATACAAAATGATTGATGGTTTCCTTTGTCACGCAGTCACATAATAAGCATAAGCCTACATTTTGAGTCGACCAGGATTCCTTTCTTCCTTCAAGAGGTAGTGAGTTAGAACGAGCTTTAAATTTTAAACTTGAAGCATGAAAGTTACACTTTTCTAATAAATACTTTTCCATTTTAGGTTCACTTTTGTATCTTATGTAATGTTTTAAGGATGATTTACTTAAATCATTGTTATACCAACTTATGTTATCTTTTTTAATATTTTTTTCTTTGAAGCCATTAAGCCATTTTGTACAATAGTCAATGTTAAAGAACATTTGTAGATCAAATTTATTTAAAATGTATTCAATATTTTGAAGCCATTTCCAACTCAGTTTTTCTTTAAGCGTAAAGAGAGCCCTAAATAATAATCTTGGCCAGCGGTGTTCTTCCATAATTTTAGTCTATAAAAGTAAGTTAATAATCTTTCTGATTGAATAGATTCAATTGTTTGCCAGCCAAGTTCACCATATAAGGCTTCCTTTGCGACATATCTGGGTGCTTTTAATAGGTATCTGGCCATTTGATATTGTAAATTTTCAATTTTGTCAATAGATGTTTTGTTATTGCAAAACCATATACTGCTTGCATAATTTATAGTTGGTATTCCAATCGCTTTCCAAAGAATATCCCCATAATATATTCTGTTAAAATCTTCCTGTCCATTAATAATAGATTTTATATACGATATTACTCTATTTCCCTTTTTAACTATTTCATCTATGTGACAGGTATCTTTTATTTTTCTAGATATAAACATTCCCAAATATTTATAATTATTAGCTTCATTAATGAAATTATTACCAATTGGCCATTTCCTATATATATTAAAGCGTTGCCCAGTTACAATGACATTGGACTTATCAAAATTAAAAATCATTTTCCATTTTGTAGCAAAATTATTTGCCGCATTCAAAAGTAATTCTAAATCTTGCTCACTATCTCCAATTAAAATAATATCGTCTGCCCAGAATAAACTGCCGATTTTTACATCAAAAATATTTATACCTAAACCTCTTTCCTTAATAATTTTATTGAGCTCATTAATGTATATGGTGAATAGAATTGGAGATAGTGGGCAACCTTGTTTTACACTTTCGTCAATATTAAAAACATCTGTTTCATGGTCACCAAATGAAACCTTTCCTTTTACATCATCTTTATATAAGTTTTTAATAATGTTCAATAGTTTACCTTTAATGCCTATATTGTTTAATGCATAAAAAGAGACCTTCTTTCCAAACGGTGTCAAAAGCCTTCCTAAAGTCCATAAAAGCAAGGTATGTTTTTTTATTTTCCGCTTGTCTACAAGCAATAATACTCTTAAGTATAAAAATGTGATCTTCACACCTTCTGTCTTTGCGGAATCCCCCTTGTACCTCTGATAGTAAATCATTTTCTTCAAGAAAGTTTGACACAGTTTGGGAGATAAGTTTATTATATACCTTTGAAACTGAAGAGTTTAGAGTTATACCCCTGTAGTTATTTAAATCTCTACAGTCACTTTTTTATATATTGGAATGATTTTTCCAATACTCTATTCATTGGGTATTGTTTCCAAGATTGATAATCTTTTAAATAATTTATATAAGGAAAATATAATTTCATCACTGCCATTTTCATTATTTCGTTTGTAATACAATCTAAACCAGGGCTCTTGTTAGTTTTACAGTTAAGTACAACATTTTTTATATCTTCACAGGAAAATATAAAGTCTTCTATTATAGGTGCATTTATGTTAATATTAGAGTTAGTACTAAATTATGAATCATTGTAACTAAAATTCTCACTAGTGTTACATGTATAATTGCTAATACTACTAAAGTAGGATTTCAATGTATTTCTAATTGTATTTTTATCTGATACAGTATTATTTGTGCCGGGAATAAAGATAGAATTAGTACAGTTAGTTTTAGTAAAAGGTTTTCCTTTTAATTCTGACCAGAAATCTTTGCATTGGGCCCCTCCTCTATTCATAATTTCAGAGCATTTATCTACTTTCTTTTGTAAGATCTTTTGTTTAATTAAGGCTTTGCATTGTTTACGTATCTCTTGATAATCTTTCCACAATGAGTCACATTCTTCTTGATTGTAAGACTCACTACCCTGTAATTTACAATATTGTCGATGTAATCTACAAGCATCCTTTCTCTTACCAATACAATATTCAATTTCTTCATCATACCATGTTTTGCATTTTCTATCGTTGTTTTTGTGACCTATCGAATTTTCAGCGGAAGCAATAACGTTGTTTTTCCAAAATTCCCATACTTCATTGGCATTTAAGGAAGAGGGATCCCAGTTTTTAAACTTGTATTCAATTTCTTTCTGAAATGGTGCCCAATCGGTGTCTTTATTTATGTTCCAAGTTATTTTATTAATAGTATTTTTTTCTTGCTTATTAATATTACTTTTTGTTTCTAATTTATTGTATACTAATTCTAATAACATCATGTTATGATCACTTCCAAGGTGATATATACACAATTCATCAATAATAAGTTCATTAGTGATGCTATATACACTTTGAGAAACTAGTATGAAATCCAGTATGTAATCTAATATTGTACTAGCGTTATATGACCTTTATTATTTGCTTCATTTTCGAGGTCGTCATGTATTCAATTCAATTCAATGTAACATTTATTTCTCTTTTTTCATATATGTACAGCTTTTAAAGAAGACAAATATCAATTTACATTGTTTTTTCATGTCGCGTCTATTTTTAAATCTTAGTATGTTGTCATTCACTGTAGGTTTTGATGTGTTAAATTGAATTGTGGTATGACTTTTATTCTCTGCTTCATTTTCGAGGTCGTCATGTATTCAATTCAATTCACGTAACTTTTATTTCTCTTTCTTCATAATGATACAGCTATTAAAGAAAAGATTAATATTAATTTACATTGTTCTTTCATGTCGCGTTTATTTTTAAATCTTAGTATGTTGTCATTTATTCACTGTAAGTTTTGATGTGTTAAATTGAATTACGATGCTTTTTAATGTCCTTTTAACTTCTAATTGTTATTATATAGTGCGTATCGATTTCTTGTAAATTTCTGTATTTTATATTGGGGACGTACTGAGTATTCGGTACGATATCACGTCAGGTAGGGCAAAACATCACTCCTATGATTATTTCCTGACGCAACTTCATATTTTTGTAGCACTTGCAGTATCCGCTGCTACTAGGGATCGGATTCATCACTCGTCACCAAACGCAAGCTCGGTGGTCTAGTGGTTAAGACATCAGGCTAGATACCTGGAGGTCGTGGGTTCGATTCCCACCCGAATCACTTGCGCATTTTTTTCGCTAGTATTTGGGGACGTACTGAGTATTCGGTACGATATCACGTCAGGTAGGGCAAAACATCACTCCTATGATTATTTCCTGACGCAACTTCATGTCTTTAAAGCACTTGCAGTACCCGCTGCTACTAGGGGATCGGATTCATCACTCGTCACCAAGCGGAAGCTCGGTGGTCTAGTGGTTAAGACATCAGGCTAGATACCTGGAGGTCGTGGGTTCGATTCCCACCCGAGTCACTTGTGAATTTTTTTCGCTAGTATTTGGGGACTTACGAGTATTCGGTACGATATCACGTCAGGTAGGGCAAAACATCACTCCTATGATTATTTCCTGACGCAACTTCATATCTTTATAGCACTTGCAGTACCCGCTGCTACTAGGGGATCGGATTCATCACTCGTCACCAAGCGCAAGCTCGGTGGTCTAGTGATTGAGACATCAAGCTAGATACCTTGAGGTCGTGGGTTCGATTCCCACCCGAATCACTTGCGAATTTGTTTCGCTAGTATTTGGGGACGTACTGAGTATTCGGTACGATATCACGTCAGGTAGGGCAAAGCATCACTTCTGTATTTGAAATATGTATATCGATCGCCTGTGAAAATTTGTAATGGATATTGTTTGTGCTTTATTAAATAAACTTGTTATCACTTTATTATCATTATTGTTATTATTATTATTATTATTATTATTATTATTATTATTATACATAAGTTGGCTAATTACAATAAACTACTTCATAATTATTTCACAGATAGCGTGTATGGGATATGATGTTAATAAAACATAGGACAGCATGTCACCTCCCTTTTTAGCCTATTTCGTTCGACATATGTACGTAGGCCTCTACATCATGCCTTTGTCAATAATGTGATTTTTTTTGCATTCAATTGATGCTATCAACAAGGTGTGGACCGTCACTCCATTTAGTAATGAATCTGCCTCTGTGTATTGTAGGTCAATATATCAGATAAGCAAAAACACAACATTTTTTAAAATATCGAAATAACCGTTCTGTTTGTCCACCAATAGAGTTTGTAATATAATGATGTAACACTGTAAATTAGTATTACTAATCATGGGTGAAGAAAACAACTTAATCTTTATCGATTATATCTTAGAAATAGTGTGCAGTGGCGTATGTAGGGGTAGGCGCGGGGGAGGGGCGCAATCCAAAAAAAATACTCGCGCTCCCTCAGTCGCCCCCACCCCCCCCNNNCCCTCAGTCGCCCCCCCCCCCCCCCCCCCCAAAAAAATCACGGTCAAGTAGTTAAAAATCACCTAAAATCACCATATTTTGCAAAGTAGCGCCCCTCAAATGACCATCGAGCCCGTCCCCCTTCGCGCCCTCCAACAGCCAACAGCACCCCACCCCCACCAATCAAGATTTCTAGATACACCACTAATAATGTGAATGCCACTCCAAAAATATTTTGTATTGTTATCAGGTTTTATAGTAAAATGAATGACAGGATGGATGGGGTCGATGTGGTCGGTAACAAATCGATGTTAGAGGCTCGAGTACCTGATGATGCCTAAATAAAAGATAAACGTATTTTATGGTCTTGTCCATTTCTGAAGTGAAATCTATATTGTACTCTGTGTACATTCTAATAATTTAGCATTTAGTAATGGTGGCTTCACTGAAATCAGCCAATTACAAATTTAGATATAATAGTACAGATCAGTTGTTCTACTAATTTTGATTAGAAATCTACCCAACCGTCTGGAACTAGTAGCGTTTTGAAATGTTGACAGAAAAACATAAAAGTAATAACCCCTTAATGACCTTTGACCCTAAATCTCTCCGTAACATAATGACTTTGCCTTATGCCAAAGCATATAAGCAAAGGACAAGACTGTGCTAAGTCATTTGTAAAATGATATTTAATGACCCCTATGTAACCTTTGAACTTAAGCTGTAAACACCCTATTTTTGGAGATGTCACCAGATCTACTGACCGGCTGATAATATTTACAAAATTACGAATAAATTAGTTTGCACCATTGTTGATGAAGATGTGAGTGATTACGAGCAGAGCCATATATATATATATATATATATATATATATATATATATACCCAGGTAGCATAGTTTGTGGGGCTCTTATGTGAAATATCTGGGCCATGTGGGCAGGCCCATACCACACATAACCCTTATGGGGCCTGTATGGGCTACACCATATGGAATGGGTCCCGCAAGGGTGATATATCGAGAAACAATATAGGTAACATGTGGGTCATGGCATTTGGCACCCATGAGGGAAAGAAGAGGGCAGTCCCTTGTAAATTTGTGTGTTTGGGGACCACAAGGGAAAAATATGGGCATACACGTCTGGAAAATTTATGGGTCAGCCCATGTGAGAAAAGTATGGGCAGTCACTAATGGGTACCATGTGGTCAAACACATGTGGGAACGTTATTTAAAAAGTGCGGGCATGCCCATATGGGTAAGCACATTTGGGGCCCACAAAAAAAACTGGGCAGACCCATAAGGGTTATTTCTGGGACAGCCCATGTGAATGAAGGAGGGGCAATCACATGTTGGCACTATAAGGGCCAAAAAATTTGGGATACATATTTTCAAAATGCGGGCAGGCCCAAATGTTTTAGCATATTTGGGGCCCTTAAGGGCAATCAATGGGAACATTCATAAGGGCTCTTTGTGGGTCAGCCTTTGTGGGCAGATTATGGGAAATTATATATGGGATAAATATGGGCAAAAGCATGTGGGAAATATATTTTTAAAATATGGGCATGCCCATATAGGTTATCCTATTTGGGGCCCACAAGAGAAAAAATGGATGAACCCATTTGGGCTGAACCCATCATGGGGTCAGCCCATGTGGGCAAAGTAAGGGGTTATAATGTATGGGCGATATCAGGGCCAAAACATCTGGGATATATATTTTTTTAATACGGGCAGGCCCAGATAGTTTAACACATTTGGGGCCCTTGATGGCAAGAAATGGAAACATTCATAAAGGGTTCTTTGTGGGTCAACATTCATGGAAATATGTGGGAAATATATTTCTTTTAAATATGGCCGTATGCTCATAGGCTAGTATTAATCCCATTTGAGGCCCACAAGAGAAAAAAATGAGTGAACCATGGGTTATTTCTGTGTCCAGTGGCATATCAAGTTTTGAAATTGGGGTGCTGATGAGGGGCTCGAAGGTGAAGTGAAGGGCTTTATGATCAGTTGAGGGGCGGTAACTCGCAAAGGTGATTTTAGATGATTTTTAACTACTTTACCGTAATTTTTTTGGGAGAAACCAGGGAGGGGGGGACCGAGTAAATTTTAGAGGACGTATGCTCTCGGAAACCCCTACCCCCCACCCAGATACGCCACTGTCTGTGTCAGCCCATATGTGGGCAAAAAGTATTGGGTTATCACATAGGCCTATGGGTACTATAAGGCATGAAACATTTGGGGATATATTTTTAAAATATCGGCAGTCCAGGTGTTTTTGCACATTAGGGCCCATGAGGCTAAAGGAGAGAAATAGGAAATACCTGTAGTGTAAAGGACTATAAATTATGGCATCATTTGGTCACTCAATTATAAGCACAAATTCTTTTACTTAATCATTTTCTTAAAAAATGTAATTCAATGCCAAGCACTTCAACAACAGGATACAGTTCACCAACATATGCTGTGCATGCATAGTTGTACAATCTTCAGCCATAGTCCAAGGCTACTCAGCTCGAATTACTGAAATCGGATTTGGCTAGGTCACTTCAAGACCAAGAATGCTGGTGTTTGAATTTTTATCAGTTAATTGGTACAGTTGCAGCTCTTGATGATAGGCGGTTTAAACATGTAGACTTGGAAGTATTTCAGCAGTATCAAGGGGTAAGAGTTTTGTTTTAATTATCGATTCAGTTAATGTAGTTTACTATACTATTGTATATCCCTGGTATAACAGTCATAACCTAGTATTAGTGCAGTTAGTAGGAGCAGGGAGTTGATTGCACTATAACAACTCCCTGGTAGGAGCAAGGATTTAAAAATTAAAAAAAAAACTAATATTTTATTAATTTCAATTGATATGGATTTAGTTCAAATGTGTTTAACATACTTATGCGTGATGCTAGGTAGGTTGAAATTACCAAAAGTTACGTACAATATTAATTATAAATAACGCCGTGGCTAGCGATACGGTACCGTATCGGAACTTCCGATTGCTAAAGGTACAGTTAATGATATTACGTCATGATTAGCCAATAGAAATGACCGACTCGATTTTGGTTTTTTTGCAAAGTCGACGTCGCGATCATGAGAAACGTGTGGCGCGAACAGTTACGATCAAATTTATGTCATAATAGGCCCATTTAAAGCCCCATTCCCGGCAAAATTTCAGTTTTTACGAAAAATCTAATTTTTGTATAATGTTATAAAGATTTATAAATATAATACGGAATTGCTAGTTTAACTGAATTTAGACATTCCTAAGAATGAAAAAAATGTAAAATAAGACTGAAATTTGATTTTTTGTGTTCCACACAAAAAATAAATGCGGATGAGTTTTTCATGTTGATTTTGCGATAGGCCGTGAGAAGAAATATCGTAGGTGCCGAAAACATTAGCCTATCCAACGCTGCTAGGCTAGGCCTAGCCTTACCTCGATTTAGGTTCTGTTATCACACATAAAAACGACCGACATGATATTTTCCGTTGCTAGTATTGACACTTGTGAATATAATATTTCACAAGAATTATTTCAAATTTGTTAAAAAACTTATTCTGACTGAGATTTTGACACTTAAACAAACATATCTCAGCCTAACCGAACGACCGCATTGTGCGAGATGCGAAGTACAAAAATTAATCTCATTAGAGAGGGCGCACTTTATTGACTCGATGAATTCGTCGAGAAAATGGTAATATTTTATGAGAAATAGTCTGTATTTCTCATTTTTTTATTCTTTTGCGTAAAACTAAAATTCATGCCAATATTTTTCCATGATTTATAATAACTGAAGTAATGCAAATGCATATTTTCTAAAAAAAGTCAATTTTTAGTGAAATTTTGCCGGGAATGGGGCTTTAATGTACTTCG
This sequence comes from Anneissia japonica, assembly GCF_011630105.1. Classification (NCBI taxonomy): domain Eukaryota; kingdom Metazoa; phylum Echinodermata; class Crinoidea; order Comatulida; family Comatulidae; genus Anneissia; species Anneissia japonica. The sequence goes on from NW_022686072.1 coordinate 82,958, forward strand.
ATTGGGGCTTATCACAATGTTTGGGTTAAAAGTACTTTCTGTTATTCTTGCGTATTTTATGGTCTACTACAGAGAATGGTCTACTTAGGCCTAGGGCATAGGCCGAATACCCGCCTAGGGGGCCTATGCTATAGGCGTACTACTAGGCTAGGCTTCCGGCCTACTACATAGTGCTACTGCTAGGGGCCTAGCCTAAGCCTATAGAATAGTAGGCACCAGTTATTATTGCTGATTGAAATAGCCAACCAAGCAACATGGCGATTGATTTTCAGTGAGAGTAAACTTTATTTGTAGTAGTATAGTATAGGCCTACAGTGCGTATACCACAGGGAATTAGTATGCACGTAGCAGGGGTAGCTAAGTAAGGCCTAGGCCTGGCTTCTACTATATTAAAATAGTTTACTCAGTCGCTTGATGTCGCCAAATCTAGCAAAACTGCTATCCTTTTTATTTGCTATAGGGCCTCGGACTACAGAATATTAAAGGGGCCTGAAGAACGTAAGCTGGCCTAGGTACAGGTCTAAAGTTGAAAGCATATTAACACTTAATAGACAAAATACGTTCACAACAGTAAGGTTATGCAAGTCATGATATATTACTAAAACAAGCAATACGGTTCATAATTATTACAACATACCAAAACACTGGTAATAAACGTTATTTATGTTGAAGTTGGAACGCCGGATTCCCTCATTTTACATACAGGTTGCGAACAAGTTCGCTAGCGCGTGTGCGCTGCCCGTTGCAGCGCAACGAGCGATGAGGGCTCAGTCACCAAATATATACTTTGCAACAGCCGCTCCTAAATTTAAATAACACTGTAAACATGCTCAATAGCAACAACTTAAAGCATAATTCCCGAAATCAGAAACTCTATTACTGCAACTCTAGCAGTTTAATAAACTTTACGATGGAGCGTACAATTTTTGGCATTTACATTGACTTCAGCAGATCGCACTCTACCATCCTCCCCGGATAATACATTAGTCACCCTTCCAACTAACCACTGCCCCCTCGGAAGGTTATGATCTATAATAAGCACTACTGCTTCACTGTGGAGATTTTCAGTCTCCTTCCACCATTTTTGTCTTATCTGTTGTGCTGAAAGGTAATGACGGATAAACTGTCGCCAGAAATGGTCCATCAACACCTGACTATGTTTCCATCACTTTTTCGTCAGTAAGTCATTTTCAGTATACACTACTTGAGGCATGGTTGGGTCCAGCCGCCCCTATAACAGAACATTTGGCGTGACTGGGTTTACGTCTCTTGGATCTGTTGATGTGTAGCCTAACGTTCTAGAATTCAGAATTCCCTCAACTTCGACAAGTGTCAATAGTATTGGTTCAGTAACCAATTGTTCGCCAATTGCTACCTTCAGGCACTCTTAACACTTCTGACTGCCCTCTCCCACAGTCCTCCGAAATGTGGAGCGTTTGGGGGATTGAAATGGAACTCCAACATTTATGGCCAATGTTCTTCTCGAATATTAGCAGTCATCAGATCAAAGGCGGCTCTGAGTTCCTTATCCCCACCTTTGATATATCTTATCCGGTTGGCCCTTCCAGGAAATAAACCTACGTAGAGATAACAAAAATGCATCTGTATCCATGCTCTCCAATAGCTCCAAGTGGTTGGCACCAACAGTCATGCACATATAGACTATTCCCCACCTCTTCTCCGTTCTCCTTCCAACTTTTATGTGTATAGGTGCAAAACAATCAATCCCAGTGCAATGGAAAACTGGTTTAAATAGCTGTAGCCGTGAGGCTGGCAGGACTCTCATTTGGGGATTGGATGGATTAGCACGCCAACTTTGACACACTTGACACTTGTCCTGTGACAACTTCTCTGCCTCTGAGAATCTAGTATCTCCTTCTAAACTCTGCCAAAATTCGTTCTGCTTCGGGGTGAAGCAACTTAACATCGGTATGTCGAATAAGTAGTTTTGTGATATGGTGTTTAGGATTAAGAATTATTGGGTGTTTCATTTGCTCCTGACTGGCATTTGCTTCTCGCAATCTTCCTCATACTCTCCGAAGACCAGTATCATTGTCCCATTCTGGACTCAATTGCTTCAGTCGTCTTCCTGTAGGTAATAGGGATCCAGCCTTCAAGGCTGTAACCTCTTCTGAGAAACCACGTAGTTGTACCAATGCTCTCTAGCCTGAGTTAGCAAAGATGGTCCATACTGCCATCTTTGGTTGCTTTAAGGACATGCCTCTGGTGATATCATCTGCCACATCTGCTGTAGGCACATAGTGCCAGTCCATCCCATCGGTTAAGTGCAAAATCTCTGCAACTCTAGTTCCATCAAAAACCTTGAATCTACAGGTTTCTGACGAAAGTACTGTAGTTGAGTCGCTCCAAAGATGCTTTTCGCTTACAGGAATTGTCAAGGTGTTTACGAGAAAGTCGATAAGTTTCGCTCCAAGCAGTGCAGCACATAGTTCTAATCTCGGCATGCTTAATTGCTTTCGTGGGGCAACCTTGGACTTTGCGATCACGAATGCCATCTCTAGCTTACCATCATGCTCTCCACGAAGATAGCTGACTGCTCCATAGACTTTTTCGGATGAATCGCAGAACACATGTAACTGGTACGTGGCATCCTTCAATTCGATGTAGTGTCCCGGTAAGCTAACTTGGCTAATGAATATTAGTTCTGTTCCCATTAATCTAGCTAGCTCGAAGTTCGGAATTGGTTATTTCTTTATCCCACTCAATTTGGTATAGACTCCACAAGGATTGTACTATCAGCTTGCCTCTAACAAGAAAGGGAACTAAAAAGCCAATAGGGTCATTTTGTCATGCTAATGTACGGTATTTATAACGCATGGTGACAGCCTCTTGATGGTCATGGTTTTGACGGTACGTCAGGATGTCAGATCCTGTATCCCAGCGCATACCCAACATGGGTTCTGCTTCGGTAACATCTTGTTTGAACTCTAGTATGCTGTTTTCTGAGAGTGCTTCTTCAGGCAATCCAACCAAGGCCTCTCGTTTGTTGCTGGCCCATTGTCTAATATCAAACCCAGCGGTGTTCAGCAATCTTCTTATGGCATGGATTATTGTCTTAGCTTCGACGGCTGTCCTTACACTGTCCAAACAGTTATCCACATAAAATGCCTCCATAACTGATCTTCTAACTTCTGGATACTGTTCACTGTTCTCGATGGCCAGTTTCTGGAGTGGATATGTTAGGGGCTACAGTTAGATCCAAACAATAGTGATAGCCATTGATAAATAGTAGGTGATCGAGTCTAATCACAGTTTCTCCAGATGAATCGAATGAAAAGATTGGTCACCAGGCTTTACACGTACCTGATGGAACATAGCTTAAATATCACCAGATATGGCTACTTCATGTTGATGAAATCTCATAATTACGCCCAGTAATGACGAACCTAGATTTGGTCCCGCCAGCAGATGCTTATTTAAATTCTGGCCCTGGAATTCATGTGAACAGTTAAATACCAATCGGTTCTTGCCGTTGTGTTTTATAATATAATAGGCATTTTTCGTTTTGACTACGCGGCCAGTTTACTACGAACTAATTTACCGTGACGGCAACGCCAAGACACTGTTCGCGTACTACACCAAGAGCTGTTTTCGTTTTTTAAGGCGACTACGATGACGCAGCACACGTACGTAGGCCTACGGAGGGGAGTTAGTCGACCATGGTTTTATTACCAGGGAACAATTTTCCCTTGTTTTATATTTGAAACCTTTAGTCAAATACTGTATACAAAATAAAAAGTTTCCAGAAAACACTGAGTGATGTTTCACTGTTGGCTAGGATCTAGGCCTAGCCTAGGCCTAGGTGTCAAAAGAGTCGGGAACCGGGAGAAGAGGGGTGTCAGGCATGCTCAAGCAATTTGTCAAATGCAACGATGATGTACAAATAAATGTACATAACAATTTTAAATAGAAGTATTTATATAACAAAGCTTGATCCAAAATATCATGGGCGCAGATGCCCTAGCTAGCGGCACCAGATACCCATTGGGCTTTTTTTCACTATCCCCTGATTTACCTAATTTTATGTTGTGACTATTCATTCCTCATTTATTGTATGTGTATAAATTGGCCTTCATAAAACATTTAATTACTCACTTGTTTTAATAATTAATTCATTATTAAACGAACAAAATGCTCGGTCGCGGATGCGATGAAAATTGCAACCACCAGCAAAAAAAAATACCAGCAGTTTGCCAAAGAATCCGGTTATCTGAATGGCCAATATTAGGGTAGTCGCCACTATGCCAAATTAAGAAATTGGGGTTGTCGCGGAAGCTAGCACAACGCCAATTTAGCCATTAAGGTTTGTGAGCATGCGCAGATGTCTGTTACTCTCTATTAGTTCGTAGTAGACTGGCCGTGTAGTCAAAACGAAAAATGCCTAATGTGGCACAAACCAAGACTCTTCAGACTTCTTTGCTTTTTCAGGTTCAACTATCTTCACTAATTTGTCGTCAACTAACTTCTGGATTAGTTCGTTGTGTTTCTCGCGCTTCTCGGGTTTACGACTGTAGCTTCGTTCAATCCTCTTCATATGTGGAATCACTGATTCAACACCAGCTTTAAATCTGGTACCACTGTTGTCTCGCAACAAAGGCACTTCATATCGGTTTACTCCATCTACTTGGATTAACTGGGTGGTTTGTTCTAAATGCTTTAAGGCCATCTGGTCAAGACGAGAACGAGTTGCAGCCTTTCTATGAGGAAGTTCGTCCACTTGCCAAAGTCTACGAACATCTGATTTCAGCTGTTCTGATTCGCATACTGTGTAACACTGTAACAGAAGTTTGTGTGGATGACGTTGGTACCGGCCCATGCATGGTCCATCCGAACACTGTGTGTACAGCTGCCAGGGAGTTAGTACCGGCTTAAAGCATTGGACTTTTGTGGGTCAACAGGTGTACATTGTCAGCACCTATCATAACCAATCAATCAACTCTGGCAAAGGCACACCTTTAAGATGAAAGAAATCCCTCTTTGGGTCTTGTGTTGGATATGAATAACTCCCCAGTATCAGCATGGGGGATGAAAATGCATCATCTAAGTTGCACCTGTTGTGAGTTTCACCTCTCGCAGATATTTGTAAGTTTAAATTCCATCCAGGGATATCTGTAAACCCATCTTCCACTGTCTTCAAACAATTGTCTTTCGTGTCCTTTAGGTTTAACTAAAGCAGCATAGTTCTCATGGACCCGTTCTAATGGACCAATCATCTAATACGGCATAGTTGTCAATCAGGCTAGTTGGACTATATATAGTCAAAGGAACAATCTTTAGGAATACGTCTCTCGGTTTATACTGCTGACAAAAACTGTACAGTTGGCTGGTTGCTGTGGCTGGAAGAGAATGAGGAGTTGGTGTTAGTGTGTCATGCAATACTGTAAGGTGAATCTCTGAGCATAATTTGCAGCCCTTTCGTAGAGTGCACTCTGAGGTGCTGTGTTTTCTTGCACAGTTTCGACACTTGTTATTATGGCTTATCCAGTCGATCATCTGGCCTTGTTCAAATCTCTGAAGTTTTTGCTACCCCCAAGGAAGTGTTCAGTACTGTTGCAATATGGACAGAACATTCTAGGTAACTTCTTGCTGTCTTTAGCTTGCGTGAAGTTTATGGTTGTTGGGGATCGTTGGTTCTTTATATTAATCCTGTGTACGGGTTTATCCTTTTCTGGTTTCTTATTGGTCAGTGTTGTGCCAAATACAGGGTCGTCTTCCCTGTCCCTGGCTTTCTGGATAAAGTCGACAAGGTGTTTAAGTGTTGCAGTGGTACCTTTCGCTTTCAGTTTGAAGGTAACATCTTTCCATTTATTTCTGAGGAATAGCGGCAGAATCTGTACAATTTTGGACAATCCATCCATTGTGTCTAGTTTGGCTAGTTTCCCCAATGCTTCCAGAATGCCACAGCAATTGCCCAGATCGTCTGTGAAGTCGCTAAGGGAGTCGATGGTAACTGCATCTCTTTAATATTTTGTCACTCCAGGCTTTAGTGATTATATCAGCATCTCCAAACTTGTCTTTCAACTTCTTAAGAGCTGCTTGGTACCCTTCTGTGGCTGGCTTTAGTACACAGTACTGAATAGAGGAATAGACTGTTCCCTGACGGAGGGAAAGTAAATGCTGTAGTTTAAAGCCATCATCAGGTACCTGTGAAACTGTACTATGGAATGAAGTGATGAAGGCATGGTAGCGTAATGGGTCACCACGAAACTTCTTCGGCTGGCTTCGTGGTAAGGCGATTGCTTGCAGTAGGCCTTCCCAATTAAATGCATTCACATCCGATGAGCCACTACTAGCTGTGGATGAAGAGAAGTTAGTGACATTGTTATCATCAATCACATCATTTACATCATCGTCTATCTGATCATTATTACTTTCATTGCTATCACTAACATTATCATTTGAATTATTATTTTGAGTATTATTAGGACTTGTATCATTGTGATTACTACTAGCACTATTGCTACCATCTACAATAACAACATTATCCTTTCCACTAGAACTTAATCTGTAACTCATTAATAATTCATTTTATCTGTTCATTCTCAAATAAATATTGTTCTTGACATACTTCCATCTAGGCCTCTTCAGTGGCGTAATCTTCTTCCTTTTCCACAAGAGAAACCAGTTCTGTGTGTTCCTTCTCCACTGTTTGGAATAAATCTTCCAATAGAGCAGCCCTCTTCGTAATCTCTGGTAAATCAGGGTTTTCCTGCGAACATAGCCTCTTCAGTGCAGTGCATTGTCTGGTTAGGTTTCCCTTAGCATTGCGTCGTATAATTTTGAGTTGCTTCAGTTCAGCTGCCATATTATTTTATCCGGCTCAAGGGACCATGTCAAAAAGGGTGGCTGTTATTATGTCTCCGCCTTATGCTGTAATATTGGTTCGGATATCGGTAGAATTACTGTACACAACTGTTCCAAGTTGACACAATGGTAGTTTATTGTAGATGATGATAACACTTTATCATGTGAGGGTATGTGCTCAAGCAAGTTTATCAATACAGTAGATGAGTGATATTAAAATAAGTTCCCGTAGACTAGTAGAGTACTGTATTGCGTAGTGCGTAATGCGGTGCGTGGCGTAGTTTACACTATACTGTAGTGGTGGTGGTAGCGTGTGTGGTGGTAATGTGTGTTCATTTATCACTGTAATAAACCAGAAACGATAAAATAGTAATAAACAATATCAACATAGTAATTAAAGGCATAATATAGGCCTATCATATGAATCTTTAACATATCATATAAAATAGTAACAGAATGCACTCTCCTGATCAATTGTCGTCTCAGGTAGGCCTAACTAGTAAACAAGTGCCGTATGAGTCACGTGACCTAAACTTATCAAACGAGGGAATCTCTCGCTGCACGAATCAGCGTGAACACAAGCCTGAACAACGTCAGCTGGCCTAAAGTTGAAAGCCTATTAACACTAAGTAGACAAAATACGTTCACAACAGTAAGGTTATGCAAGTCATGATATATTACTAAAACAAGCAATACGGTTCATAACTATTACAACATACCAAAACACTGGTAATTAACGTTATTTATGTTGAAGTTGGAACGCCGGATTCCCTCATTTTACAGACAGGTTCCGAACAAGTTCGCTAGCGCGCATGCGCTGCCCGTTGAGCGCAACGACCGATGAGGGCTCAATCACCAAATAGATACTTTGCAACAGACGTATTCAATTCCCCATAATCAAGTAAGGAGAAAAGTCCCTCATGCCACTAACACTAAAACCAGAAAAAAACACATGAGGCAAAAGTCCCCGTTAGCAGAAATGGTCCATAGTGAGCTGTCTGATAGTTGAGAGGGAGCTGTCAAATGGTCCAGAGGGAGCTGTTAGCAGCTCCATAAACTTAACTTTAATTGGTTTTAAGAGTCCATTGGGAGTTAACAAGAGAGTCCTGCCAGCAACACATAGCCATTGGAATGTAAACAACAATCACTCACTTCATCTCATGGGCTTCAGTGGCAATAAATAATTTAAGAACCCTTCGCTATTCAACAAACCAGCAGGATGTATAACCCGGTTTTTTTTTTCCAAAAGCCGGGTGCCATGGACCAGTTCTGTTAATGGCCAGAAATGCAGCATGAAATCCTAGCTCCTATAACTACATGCGTAAAAAAAATTACGCAAGTTCCCCTGCGCATGCACCAGACATGTCTCATTGACACCTGGTTGTTTCTGTATTTTTTTTTTCTAATTATCATTACCAGCCTGAGCTGGTGGTGCATTAATATTACCTTGATTAAGGCCAGGTAAAGGGGACGACGATTTCTTTGAACTTTTACCCGTCGCCATAACTGAATAACAATAGGATATCCAGCGAGCCAATGCTTAGCTAGAGATACGAACAACAGTAACGGAGTACTTATTCACGTTCACCGAGCGTAGGCCTACACAGATTATACGTACGTTGACCGGCGAAGTAAAACAACTAATATGGGTGAATACACGAAACAAAGTAAGTTTAGGACTTAGAAGCAAATAATCAGCATGCATATATATACCACAGGCTTATTAAAATTAGAACAAATACTGTGGTCTATTTGAAAAATTGATACATGAAAAGATAATAATAATAATAATATGTCGTTCTTATGTAGCGCTTTACAAGGCCTCTAAGCGCTTCACATTACTACCCCGGTCATTGGATCAAACACATATGGAACACATTGAAACACCAAATTAAATTAGTAAATGCAATTATATTATCATTCCATAAATTGCAGCTAGTAATCAGCGCAGGTTGAACCTACCAGGTACCCACTTGTACTCCTGGGTGGAGAGAGGCAACCGTAGATAAAGTGCCTTGCCCAAGGACACAAACGATTTGCACAGCCAGAGTTTCGAACCCCCGACCTCAGGGCTGGGAGTCCAAGCCACAACCGGTGCGCCAACCGCTCCTGCACAGCTGCTGCTGATGATGATATTGATGAAAGATGTGGCACGATCGACGATGGAAGATAGGACAAAAGAAAGGGGCGGGGGCTAATTTTTTTTTAATTATATTTTTTGCTGGCCTAGGCCCTAATGTGTAGGATTCTGTGTAGGCCTAGAGATTTCAAAAACTGCATTGGTGCCAAGCCAAATCTTTTACAAGGCTATAACAGACACTAAATTTTACATAAAAGATTTGTTTGTACAATATTTATTTTAATAAGCATTGTGGTTCCGTAGGCTAACTGCTGCAGTGCTAGTTAACAATTTATAATTTTAAACTAGGTATAAAAAAGTCAATCTTTTTTATTTTAACAATAATTTGAAAACCGAAAGGTCCAGATTAATCTCAGATAAGAAAGTTTAATATACTCCAAGTATTTATAATTTAGACGGTATATTTGCAATACTTTTTTCCCTATATTTTCCTCTAGTCTCCAGACATCTCCTGCCATAAATATTACGTTATAATACTGTTAACTCCTTCCCATTCACATAGATCATAAAAGGATGTTTCTGTAAAAAGAAAATACTGTAATACAAATTGATGCTAAAATAAACTGTATTACAATTAGTCAAAAAGTAGTAAAATAAAAATGACTGTTTTCGTGCTTAATTAAACGGCAGACCTAGGCCTATACTGCTTAGGATATCTTATTATACATTCGCGGTCACGCCTTCGGCGCTCCATACACCGCGACCGAAATGCATAACCAAAATAGCGCGACCGAAATGATCGGATACCCGATCAAATTGTTCGCGATTTCTGTCAACAAGCACATGTGTGAGGGGAATCTATTATTTTCTGCAGAAAAAGAAAACACACTTGGTGGCGCACTTCACATCTTGTTCCCTGTGCTAAAGATGAAAAAAGATCGTTTTCCTCTATTATCGGCATTTTTTAGTCGATTTTCAGCACTTTTTTACCAAAAAAAAGAGAGGTGGCTAGAAAATCAGGGTGACGCTAAACAAGTATTTTTATTTTTTGGTGTGGTGTTCTTACTGTTGTCCTGTGTGACAATACCGACGTTGAGGGCAGGAGTTGCCACAGAGAGAGAACCGCGAGGAAAGAATTAAATTCTGTTCTATGAGTTATACTGTTGTATTATATTGTCTTTATTGCTAGCTTACAAGGACTCAACACCATACAAAGATGGGGGATATGGTGACAGTTCGTATTTCATTACCATTTACAAGTTCTAAATTTTGCTACAAGTCATTACAATGACAAGCACACAAATCGAGGCACCCGTGCAGTTTCTGCCTACGCCGGGAGACCCTGTCATACCGTGGTTGCAGTGGAGGCGATTATTCGAAAATTACCTACTCGCTTTGAATACAGTGAAGGAATCGCCGGAGCGTAGAAGAGCTATACTTTTACACTCGCTAGGTCTGGAAGGCCAACGAATTTTTTACACGTTACCAGAACTAGGAGAAGCAGGTGACGATATATTTACAAAGGCAATGACAACATTGCAGAGTCATTTTGCACCAAAGGTTAGTGTGGTGGCTGAGAGATATAGATTTCGTCAGCGTGCACAGCTCCCGCACGAATCAGTCGACAATTACATTGCAGCGCTCCGCGAACTGGCTTCACGATGCAAATTTGGTACGTTTGAGGACGAAATGCTACGAGATCAACTTGTAGAGAAGACTAATAGTTCCAAAATACGAACTAGATTACTTACAGAAACCGATGTCAAGCTGGACAAGGCCATTAAACTAGCGAGGCAGTGTGAAACTGCGATGAAAGAGGCCAAGTCTATGGGCGGAGGTGATACTCATACATGCTCTGAGGTGAAATACAAAGCTAAGTCTAGAGGTGCTAAAGCTGAATTTAAGAAGGAGAAACAGAGGCCCAGGCCAAATAGCAATGCCAAGTGTTATCGCTGTGGTTCACCTCAACATTTAGCAAATTCGCCAGAATGTACTGCAAGGTCAAAGGACTGCAACTCTTGTGGAAAAAAGGGACATCTGTCTAGTGTTTGCCGTGGTAAAAGGAAAGTTGTTAAGCAGGTTGAACACGCTAGGTGAGACTGATCAAGATGGCGACATGATTGAAGTATTGTGTACACGGTCAAGCAACACTGATTCAAGGAAAAGTGTATGGGAAACTCTTAAATTAAACTCTATAAATATTCAAATGCTTGTTGATACAGCATCTGATGTATCCTTACTTTCACTTAAATTATTTGATAAATATTTTGTTAGAGTTGCATTGGAACCATGTATAATGCCTATAACTAGCTATACATCTCATAAGATAACAACAGTAGGATATTTTAAAGCTAAAGTTCAGTTTAAATCTAAATGTGCAAATGCAACATTTTATGTAGTAACTAAAGGAAGTAGCCTAATAGGCAAGGATCTAATCCAAGCCCTTATACACATCTAGATGTGTATAAGAGACAGGTCTAATTCAGTCGGCTTGCCAGATAGTAAAAAAAAAAAACTCCATGCATTCTTATCATTTATTACATATGATGGTATATTATAAATATAATTTAATTAAATAATTTAACAAAATAGTACAAGTAACGAATAAGTTAATTGAAATACGCCGCAAACCAAACGTAAAAAATAATCTGCAATACCCCAGAATAATCTCCAACTTAAGTCATTTCTAGGACTCGCAGGCTTTTATGCTAGGTTTGTGCCAAATTTTTCAGCAAGAGTAAGCGCATTGCGAGAGGTACAATCCATTGAACCATTTATATGGACAGACAAAACAAATTCCGCTTTTCAGGATATTAAATCCGATATTATTAATAGCCCTGGTCTTGCTCTATTCGACCCTGACACAATTACTAATTGTTTAACTTGCCAAATTGCTGACAAGTCTGCGAAAACACGAGTGGCTCCTATGCAGCCGGTACAATTGCCAGAACGTCCATGGCAAAAGCTCGGGATTGATTTCGTAGGTCCGAATTATTCTGCACCTGCGAACGAGCGTTACATTATCTCATTAATCGATTACCGAAGTAAATGGCCAGAAGTTGCGTTTTGCCCAAATATTACAGCCAAAACTGTAATTTATTTTTTGACTAAGGTATTCAGTCGTGAAGGTTATCCTGAAGAACTAGTTTCTGATAATGGTACGCAGTTAACTAGCCAGGAGTTTGAAACTTTTTTGCAAAAACGTAACATCAAACACAAATTTTCTGCGGTGTATCACCCAGAAGGAAACAGTACTGTCGAGCGCTTTAACCGGATTTTGAATGAAACTATTCAAACGGCGCGAATCGATAAACGTCCAGTAAAAAATGCTGTGACGGAATTTCTTACTTATCGCGCTACGCGACATGCCACTACTGGGGAATCCCCTTCTGTGGTACTACACGGGCGTCATATGTTGACTTTGTTAGATATCATTGGAGTGACAACATCGCCTACAGAAGCAAATGTCTTCAGTCGAAATAGACAATAGAACAAAAGCAAAGCAAGCAAAGTCTAAAGAGGCGTACGACAAACGGAAGTGCGTCAAAACTAGAGTTTTTCCCCGGGAGATATTGTTAGAATTAAAAAGCCCTGGAATGTCCGCAAGGGTGAGAGTAAATTTACTGAACCGGTGGAAATTAGACAACATGTTGGTCTAAACACTTACGTAATGACCAATGGTCAAAAATGGAATGTGAAACACCTAGCCCCCTGTCTCTTATACACATCTAGATGTGTATAAGAGACAGCCTGTGTGACACAGTAGTGACTTTATAATTTTTCCAACTGCTGATGATTCAATGAACAACAATTCAACTCAGTTAGGTTCACGTTTCTCAAGGAGTAAGAGAGTTAGAAATCCACCTAGATGGACTCGTGACTATGCTATGGGTACCAGTAAGAAATAGAAGTGTTTATTATTATAGTAACTGAGTTTACATTGTACCTTATATGGTATACAGTCATTTTTACTGTGATTATAGTTTCTGCTTTTAGAGAGGGGGAAATGTGGTGTTCTTACTGTTGTCCTGTGTGACAATACCGACGTTGAGGGCAGGAGTTGCCACAGAGAGAGAACCGCGAGGAAAGAATTAAATTCTGTTCTATGAGTTATACTGTTGTATTATATTGTCTTTATTGCTAGTTTACAAGGACTCAACACCATATTTGGCCTTACCTTCGGTAAAAGAAGATAAAACGGCTGGTCACGGCATCAGTGTGACCTATAGTGGCAGTGATGATATACAACAAGTCGATCCAGACACCAAAGCTGATCATAAAACAGGGCTTTATTTTGACTAATCCCTGCTCACAAGACGCAGCTTCCACATATACAGTATAGGTCCACCCAGATTCGTCTCTCCCTGTCGTCTCTTTTCTCTCCGGCGGCCCACCAGAATCCCTTGGTGGCCCACCAGAATCCCTTGGTGGGACCATCCCATAATACCTGTACTGTATTAAAGGTTTCATGCCGTCTTCCACAAACCATATTCCACCGTAGGCCTAGGCAATTTTCTTTCTCTTTTTCTTTTGGCTTTGGAAAAGATTTTTCTTGTACTGCATAGTTATATCAACATCCCTTCTCGCACTGAACAAACTCGTAACTTGTGTGTTTGTGCGTGGAAAACGTGTTTATAAACAGCGCGTATATGCCTTGTTCTGATTGGTTACTTGGAAGTTTGATTGGCAGCCCGGAAAGGTTTATTTCACTGTTCCCTGGTTGAGAATATCTTGACGTTTCGATTGGGGTGTTATGTCCCGAAAGCTCAGACCTACGAACGCTAAGACCTAAGATTACGAGATATCAGACCCACTCGAAATATCAGACCCCGAAAATTAAGACCATCAAATAAGTATGCCAGGATTTCTAGACAATACCTTTTTTTTCGAAAGCTAACTTCAATATATAGAACTGACTAATCATGAAATAAACACAGTAGGTATCATCATGGAGTATCCATGGTATCCGCCATACCAGCTCTAGGCCCCTAATGGCGACGTTTACTGGAGAAGAAAAACAAATACAGATACAGTACAAAGAAACCGTTGTACGTGTACAGGCTATTCGCACTCCACGGAACCGTACGGTTTCGATAGCGGTTTCTAATGCACATCGTACGAATATCCGATCGTTCTCGAAACATCTCTATAGTTAGTCCTAAAAGGAACAACATTGGTCCGTGGCCAAAATCGGTCCGTACTTATTATGTGTTCTTAGTAATAATAATAATGATGAAAATAATAATAATAATAATAATAATAATAATAATAATAATAATAATAATAATAATAATAATAATAATACAGTAATAATTATTATTATGATAATAATAATAATTAATATAATAATAATAATTATTATTAATAGTAATAATAATGATAATAATGTTAATGATGATAATAATAATAGCCCCACCATGGTTGGTGTAACTAAGTGGGAAATAATCAAGATATCCTTTCACTCCACTGCTGGATCGCCACTGTACTTGGGTACACCTTTTCCTCTTTTTAACTCAAATTTTTTTTGTTTCACTATTTTTTTTATTTTTCGGCTTGACAGACGAGGGGCGATTTTTTTTCCGTACGAAACATTTGCATAAACTTCACTAGGACCATCTCGGATTGACTCGACTCTAGTTCGATAACAAGAGCAAACACTTCGCAATGTCGTGACGCTCGAGTTTTACTATTATTGCTCTGTCTTTGTTACCTACGGTCGCCCTATGAAATCTTACTGAATTACTGGGATGTACGTGTGTAACTAACTGTGACCTTTTTGTATGTTATTAAATGTTAGTATAATATATACAACAAAAGGTAGTACCCCCTTTGTAGATCGGTACAGTAATACCAAAGGCTAGAGAGAAAGAGGATAGATTCTATGCCTAACTACATGCTGGGTTAAGTCCTACCTAGGCCCCTCCCTAGGCCTAAAGTCCCTACTGTAGGGTCCTAGGCTGACACCAACAGTCACGCTTCACATGACGTTGATTATAATTGTGAAAAAATTGGGGAAAAAATTGAAGTATGGAATAAAAAATAGAGTGCATAAGAGAAATATTATTAAATAATAATAAATAAAATAATTCCGGCATTATTGAACTTGGCCAAACTATCCCTGTAATGTAATTAATATTAAATAATAATAATAATAATAATAATAATAATAATAATAATAATAATAATAATAATAATAATAATAATAATAATAATCATCATCATCGTCATTTCAGCATTAATTAACTTGGCCTAAGCCTTCAAAAACCTACAGATAATATTTACTAGGCCTATAATTAATAACTAGTCCAAGGGGAATATCTTTTGTGTTATTTCCCCTTAACGTCGTTTTTTT
>NW_022686072.1:98382-102808 GCF_011630105.1 Anneissia japonica
AAAAAAAAAAAAAAAAAAAAAAAAAAAAAAAAATAATAATAATAATAATAATAATAATAATAATAATAATAATAATAATAATAATAATCATTATCATCATCATCATCATTTCGGCATTAATTAACTTGGTCTCTTGCAATCAAGAACCTGCAGAGACTGTTTACTATGCCTAATATTAATAACTAGGCTTAGGCTTCATTTATACATTCATTGGTGCTCTGCCATTTTGTCAGGTCTCATCCAATAAAAAGCAAATAACAACAGCACTTTTGAGACTAACAATATAGAATTTATTCTCTAGCTTTCGTCCACACAGTGGACTTAATCAAGAGACTGATGCATGGTAATATCAATGTATTTTTCAAAATCAGACAGCGACGTTCTCTCAGAAGTTGTTTTGTTGACGTTTATCTGTTGATGACCTTTTGACCTCCTGAATTTTGCAATAGGAGATTTTCTTGTCGGTTTAGTCTAGACGGCCTGAGTGGAGTTTCATGTAAATGTCTCGTACGGGGAAAAAAATCGCTGACGGCGGGGGGGGGGGATGTTCATTAATTTGTTTCAAATGCTTCTAGTTGTTTGAATCAGCTCGTTTACAGTCGCTTTTAATCCACTCTTTATATCAAACTTTGCTATTATTCATTTAAAAGCATAATTGATTTTGAATTTTCATTCGTAATGGTTACGAATTTATACAGTAGTATTTTTCATTTGGGAAACAATTTGCTTGTTTCTCCATGTCCTCCACTGGTAATTTTTTGATAGTTCATATCGCTGTGTTCACGGACATATAGAGATGGCATGATAAAATGCCTTCAAATTAGTCTACTAGGACGTAAGAAAGCCAATTTTTCCGGGCCCTTCGGCCCCTCGACCCCGACCGAGGGCCCTGGCAGCCCCCAGCCTGGTTGCTCACTGCGCTCGCAAAACGCACCCCCCCCCCCATTCAAAAAGCTGTATAAGGGCCTGTTACTGGTGTTTATTTTATGATTAGTCAGTTCTATATATTGATGTTATCCTTAGAATAAAGGTATTATTGTCTAGAAATCCTGGATACATGTTGAGGGTCTTAATTTTGGGGTCTGATATTTCGAGTGGGTCTGATATCTCGTAATTTTGGTCTTAGGTCTTAGCTTTCGTAGGTCTGAGCTTTTAGGCCACCCGCCAAATTATATAAAAGTGGATTGTTTCCCACCTCGATAATTAGGTTTTTCCATTTTTATTGTCTTGCTCCATTTCTAAATAAAACAATAATATTATTATTAATGATTAATATTTGAATGCCATGAAAGTCTAGGCCTATTATTATTTCTTGTTTCATATAAATAGTTTAAGGGTCAGTGATGATGAGCAGGGGCCCTTTCAATAATATTTTATCATCTTACTTGGGGCCGTGTTGACTAGGGCCGAGTTGATTTGGGGCCGAGTTGACCCGAATTCATAAAATTCAGCAGCACAGTACTTGGCTCTTTTCCTAGGCCTGCTCGGGCGCGCAATACGCAGGCTAGCTCAGCTGTCGTCTCTTGCTGCATAGATAGATAGATAGGCCTAGACACAATTATTGTGGACATGAACTACTTAAGTTATATGCTTACTATTACTGGCTGTAAATTATCATAAATAAAAGAATTACAGACGTAAAAATATCGCTTCTAGCCTACCTCGTGCCGATCGATCCCCTCATCCACAACAAGCGTAAAAAGTTTGGCTATCACTTAAGTTTTCAAGAGGTTAAATGGCGCTGCTGCTGATAGGTCAGAATAAAAAAAAACGCCCAGGTAAAAATTCCCATTGAGACCCGTTGAAAAAACCCAATGGGAAAATCCAACACGTGTTTTCGCACCCTCTCAACGGGTCCAACGGGTTTTAATGGGTCCAACTGGTTTTCCAACGGTGTTTCAACGGGTTTAACTGGTTTTCAATCCCAACTGGTTCAACGGGTTACAGGTTCCCAATGGGTTTCCAATGGGTGTTCAATGGGTTTTCTAATGGGTTTCCAATGGGTTTTTAATGAGTTTCCTAACGGGTTTTCTAATAGGTTTCCAACTGGTTTTCAATGGGTTTTCTAATGGGTTTTCAACTGGTTTTCTACTATGGGTGTCCAACTGCTTTTCAATGGGTTTTCTACTATGGGTTTCCAACTGGTTTTCAATGGGTTTCAATTCCAATTGGTTCAACTGGTATTCTAAAGGTTATGAGGTCCAACTGCTTTTTCAACTGGGTTTCAATTCTAAATGGCCAACTGTTATCATTAGTAACTCTGAGTCGCTGCAATATTTATTTACTTACTCTATCACCATATGAATTGAAACAACATTTTTGTTATTATTTATTACTGTGCATTTATTCCACCAACAGTTACAATTATACTTTGACCATTTAAAAATTATGTATCATATTAATATCTAAGTAAATGTAAATTATATATTTCTTTAATACATTCAATGCAATATTTTAAAGTTAAGAAAATATATTTAAAAATCAATTATGCACATTACATTCTATATTTACTCTATAGTTATGACAAGATTTATAGTGCAAGTCATATTGGACAATGAATTAATAATATAAAGAAACAATATGCAATTATTACTACTGTAAACTTTAATTACATTGTGTATAGTTAGCAAATTTATAAATACATTAAGGATTAAATTAAATGATTACAATGCAATTGTTATATTTAATTTAAAAAAAAAACCTGAATTTAGAAAATATAAATACCTGTACAGGTAAATCAATTGTGCGCACTTGGCAGAAAACTATAAAACAAAAACAGATCAATTAATTTTTAACTTGTCAATTATCTGTTAAGTGATGTACCGATTGATATACCGAAATCAAAATTTTCCTGGGGAAGAACCCCCGGACCCCCCTTTCTTTTTGGGATTCATCGATTCATGGAAAATTCGTATGCAACTACTCATTTTTTTAAATTGTTATGTATGTATACACACATAAGCCCTATTTACTGTAATAACAATGGGAAAAAATTACCAGACCGTTTTCAAGATGGGAAAACCTTGAATTTTGAAGAACATAACCTGGAAAGTCGGGAAAGCTCATTTCCCGCCATCTAGAAAATGAAATTTTCCCTGGGGAGGAATGTTGACCCCACCACCTAGATTTGATTCCAGATCTGCATGATTCATATTCCCATTCATCTTATATACAGTGGCGTAACAGGCGGGGCAGGGGGCAGACTGTTCCCCCCCCCCCCCACTGACGGTTTTTACCGGGCTGACCAAGCTGTCGTACCGGGCTGGGTAAGAAGAGAAAAGAAAGAGGGGAGAGGGAGGGAAAGAGAAAGAAGGGGAAAGAAAGAGAAAGGAAAAATAAAACAGAAGAGAAAAATAAAGACAAGAATAAAAAGGAAGATATAATGAACATATATCACAATACCCCTGCCTGCACAAACTCTCCACTACAAAAAGTGTCCATAGCGCATTTGATCTAAGCCGCCAGGTATTCTCCGCAGTTGCGTAATCACCGGGGGACAAGGGGAAAATATCCATCTGTGGAAAGTCTTTCCCTATTGAATGCCCTTTTCACCCGGGAATGTGCCTGATAATCTCAAATTTTAAATCGCATATTTTGTTGAGGTAGGCCAATTTCCTCTAAAAATTGCACATTTTAGGGAGTTTTGATCAATTCCGACGAAATTAGAATTTAAAAAACAAAAATTTTTCGCGCGCTTCGCGCGCATTTATCATGTTAAAGCTTGTGCTTGCTCCCCTTTGCCTTCTAAGTTATAACACATAGTCCCAAAAACTCAAGAAAAACAATTTAAGATAGATCGTTTTACCTATTAAAGGGCCTCAATGTGTAATGATGTTGAAAGAATATGTTTGTAATAAATAAAGCCGTAAGGAAAATGCTTATATTCAGTTTAAAAAAACGAATGTGGGCATATATAACATAAGAGCATTTCTTGTTGAGGTAGGCCAATTTCCTGTAAAAATTGCACATTTTAGAGAGTTTTGATCAATTCCGACGAAATTAGAATTAAAAAAACAAACATTTTTTACACGCTTCTCGCGCAATTTTTAATGTTAAAGCTTGTGCTTGCTCTCCTTTGCCTTCTAGGTTATAACACATAGTCCCAAACTCAAGAAAGACAATTTAAGATAGGCCTAGATCGTTTTACCTAAAAGAAGGGCCTCAATGTGTAATGATGTTGAAAGAATATGTTTGTAATAAATAAAGCCATTAGAAAAATGCTTATATTCAGTTTTAAAAAAACGAGTGTGGCCATATATAACATAAGAGCATTTCTTGTTGAGGTAGGCCAATTTCCTCTAAAAATTGCACAATTAGAGAGTTTTGGTCAATTCCGACGAAATTAGAATTAAAAACACAAAAATATTTCGCGCGCATTTGTTGGGGTTAAACAAAACATAATAGTCCCAAAACTTGAGAAAGAAAA
>NW_022686072.1:102838-111041 GCF_011630105.1 Anneissia japonica
ATCAAATGCGCTATGGACACTTTTTGTAGC
The DNA here is from genome assembly GCF_011630105.1 of Anneissia japonica. Classification (NCBI taxonomy): domain Eukaryota; kingdom Metazoa; phylum Echinodermata; class Crinoidea; order Comatulida; family Comatulidae; genus Anneissia; species Anneissia japonica. The sequence continues at coordinate 102,869 of NW_022686072.1, forward strand.
TGTCTCTTATACACATCTAGATGTGGATACGAGACAGCGTTTATTTTTTGTGTAAAAGGTATAACTGACACAATTTTCGCTAAATTTAAAACGAAAATTTTCGAGAACCTGGCATATACCACCTAATTGCCTAGGCATTTCGCAGAACTGGTGACCGATGGTAGACATTCCAACCCCCAACGTCCAAAAGCGGGACACATTAATTCTCAAAGCAGGACTTTTTGTGACACACCGTGATTAACATTACGCTTTTGGACGTTGAGGGGTTGGAATGTCTGCCAACGGTCACTGGTTCTGCGAAATGCCTAGGCAATTAGGTGGTATATGCCAGGTTCTCGAAAATTTTCGTTTTAAATTTAGCGAAAATTGTGTCAGTTATACCTTTTACACAAAAAATAAACGCTTCCCTTCAAACACCTCCTTCGAATAAACCCTTCTCTAGAATCGCATAGGGTGTCTATTGTTACAGCCAGGCCCGTAGGCATGATTTTCGAATGGGAGATGCGTTTTACAACCGAAGTGGACCTTACGATGGGCGACTGCCTAGGGATCACTGCGAGGGTGGGGCGAATCTTCTGGAAGCTCTGACAAATTAGCATTTTAAGGGCCTTTTTTAATGGATTTCTAAAATCCATAATTTGTAATATCCTATTTAAATTTTCATTAATTTGATGGACCTAACTACCTACCTTTCATTCATTTGAGGGACCTACAGTAAAGCAGGAAAAATAGAGGGTGGGGGTGAAGGGAGGAACTTGCACCGACAGATGGTCAATACCACCTCAGTCCCACCATGGTTGGGGCTGAGGTAAGAAAATTTATGATTATGGCACCTCAAAATGGCCGGAAATGGCACTCTCAGACAAACTTTAATTAGGCCTATGATTTTTCTTTTTTCTCCATTTCTTTTATAATTTTAGAGGGCTCTCCACCTCCTCCCTTGAATCCACCACAGTGAAATTGTAATTTTTCATGTTCTTTACATCTGTAGGCCTAAAGATGACATGGATCACTGAAGCTGATAATTTCCAACAGATTTTGTAGCACATTATTAAAAAATCAACGGGTAGAAGAGCGGGCAAAAAAATGTTATGCATATTATAGCATTTCGCGATAATTTTAGGGACGATTTTAGTGAAATAATAGGTTTTAAAAATTGGACTTTTTGAAACTAGGTGCTCCAGGGGCAGAGGCCTGGAGGGGGTTTGTGAGTAAAGTGACAAAGTAGCATTTTGAGGGTCTTTATATAATAGATTTCTCAAACACATTATTCAGGAATATTTCATTTAAATTTTCATTAATTTGGGTGTTTTTGGGACCTGAAAAAGTAACGTTATTATGTCCTGTACACCTGCAGGCCTATATTATACGGACAATCTGCAATTACCGGAGACGATCAATTTCTAACAAATTTCATAACACATTATTAAAAATCAACAGTTAGATAAGCTGGCAAATATATAATGCAATGCATGCTATAGCATTTTGTGATAATTGGGAACGATTTTGTGAAATATGTTTTAAAAAGTAGACCTTTTGGAATTTGGGAGGGGAGGTGCGTCCGCACCCTCTGCATCTTCCCCACCCCGCCTACGGGCCTGAATACATTATAATTTCAGCGGCAGATCCCAGGCCTAGCCTATGTCTAGGTAGGCCCTAAAGCTGAGGCTAGGTCTGGCCTAGTTAATAATACAGGAACTTGTACTGCGCCTTTTGCCAAGGGATACAAGGCGCAATCAAAATAAATAAAAAAAAGATAACCAATTGGGGATCAACAAAGACACCAGAAATGACAAAAAACAGAAACTTTAGACAGTTTACTGAGATTCATTTAGGAAAAAAATGTTTCTTGAGAAGTCGACGAAGTCGAGGCATTTAGGTATATGTCTAGACTTAGGCCTTATTTTTTGACAAGCCCGGGCACATGTACTACTAGCCTTCTCCCTAGCCCACTTAATTTTTGTATTAGGCCTAATTATTTCAAACACTTAATTTTTGTATTATTTGTAATGCTTATACGCACCCCCTCCCTTTCAAAATTGTCAATGATCACTAAAGAGTGCCCAAGTGATCTAAAAATTTCACCCATTTTCAAATAGGCATTGTTGACACTGTTCAAAAAAGCTGTGAAACTTTAATTTAAAATAGAGGGCGTCCTCTTGAGTTGCACTGCCATTGGAGTTTTGCAATGTTTTGCACTGTGACTCTCAGTTCTGCACTGTGACTCTCAGTTTTGCACTGCTCTCAGTTTTGCGCTGCTACCAATTGTAGTTTGTCCTTTTGGCGTTCCATAGCTCGGGCGCGCAATACGCAGGCTAGTCGTCTGTTGCTGCATAGATAGATAGATAGGCCTAGATGCAATTATTGTGGACATGAACTACTGTAAGTTATAAATAAAAGAAGTACATACGTAAAAATATAGCTTCTAACTAGCCTACCTCGTGCCGATCGATCCGCTCATCCACAAAACAAGCGTAAAAAAGTTTGGCTATCAAGTTTTCAAGAGGTTAAATGGCGCTTACTGCTGATTGGTCAGAATAAAAAAAAACGTACAATTTTTTTCCCGATGGCGTTTAAAGCCATTCCCCCGAATCCGGACTCCTGATCAAGTCTACTGGAATACCGGTCAGTTCTGATATGTGAACGCTTCTATTCTTTACCACTGATGCCATTTCTCACGATTTTTTCTCTGGGCTTGATATGCTTAAAGTTAAGGTTAACGTCGTGCGGCGAAAACTACCATTTAATTGGAGGGGGACATAATTTTTATTCAAAATGCGTATGCACACAGCCCGGCAAATCCTGGCGATGACTCTGATATGGATTTCAGATTTAGCATCCTTTTACTTCGATTGTGGCTGCCAATTTTTTAGCACTCACATTAGTAGGTTGTAAATGAGTACTCCCGCCCAACCGGAGTCGGGGTCGGAAATTTCGGCCATGTATCATGTAAATGAGTTTATGCCGCCATCGTATGAAAATTATTTATAATAATTTTCATACGATGGCGGCATAAACTCATTTACATGATACATGTACATTATAATAATTTTCGCACGATGGCACGATACATGTACATTATCATTTTCGCACGATGACGCGATACATGTACATTATCATAATTTTCACATACCCGGTCTACCATGGTCTAACATTCCGACCAATGTACATTATCATACTTTTCACACGACCCCGATGACGTCATCAAAAACTCTTTTCGGCAATTCAGTCACGTGATCTAGCCGGGGGCTTGCTCTAACCGGTAATGTCCGTACGCGTAGGTAGTTGTTCCGTCGTCGAGTATATACCGTTTAGTGTCCAACGGGGATAGCGACTTTTTAGTCTGATTGATCGTGTAAAGCACGTGCTTGCTGCTTCGAATCGATCTCATGTCGCAATGCATATCCTCCTTACTCGTCAACACTCGCACGTAATCATCGTGATTTATGCGATCCCTTACGACGTATTTGGCGACCCCCTTTGCCCGCTTGACATCCAACCTCGAGTCTTGCGTCTTGATTGAATACATTTTTGGTCTGAGCCCTACAAATTCCGTCATGATGCATCCACCCATTTCATCCTTCATCTTTCCTAAAACCTTTTTATTTTTCTCGCTGTACAAACGGCTGTCCTTACTATAGTTGCTCGTGTCGAACCAATCTAAATTCTCTTGCATGTCGGCGTAAACATCCTCTGTGGTGATACTCAGCAACAAGCTATCGGTGTCCGTGTACAAGAGCTTGGCGCGATCGCCGTACACGGGTTTGAGCTTGTCGTAGTAAAACTCGTACATTACGAGCTTGCTCAGATCCAAGACTGCCGTACCGCAATAGATTGGCTTGTTGAGCTTGACCCGCGTCTTGTTCATGTGGATGGCGATGAGATTATCGTTAAAAGTGACGTACCTGTTAAAGTTTGGTTTTGCAAAGAGCTTGTTTATTTTACCAGTTTCTTGGGTTTTGCACAAATGAACGGTTTGCCTGTTGCGAACATTTTCCATAGTCTTACCGAAAACGGAATTGTTCATTAGCTTGAAAAAGTCCTTTTCAAAGTCGGTTTTTGCCCTCTTTCTAAGCTCGGTATTCATGTCGATGTACTCTTTCATCCACCGGCTTTGCGTAAACTCGATGATGCGATGAACCTTGGTCAGCTTGAGCCCCTTGGCCAGATAAAACTGCAAGTTTCTATGGTGCACGACGTATTTAATCTTGGGCATCAGGTTCGGCACGAGTTTCTCCATCCCCGGATTTTCGTCACCCAACAGGTCGAGCTGGTAGGGGCTCATCCACTCGCGACGAGGTGTGAGCGCCTCGGGTGCCAGGGGGTAATCGTTAAACAGATCGTGCAATTCTTTCGGCACCTCCAGGTCCACCTCGAGAAAGTACCCCTTTTTGCCGTCGGCCGGTGTCTTGAGGACCATTTTATACTCATCCGGATCGATCCACACAAAGTCCGATACGGGCAACGGCTCGCTCATACCGCATCCGTACAGATTGTTGGCATCGAGATCTAACCCGTACGTGCTGGGTTTCGTCTCGTCGTGGTCGTCCATGTACTTGTTGTTAAACTTGCAGCGTCGATGGGAAACCATGCTAATGCCACCTCTGATTCCCTTTTCGAGCATCATGTGCATGTCCAAGTCGGTAATCAGCTCGAGCTCCACCCCAGTCTTGCTGAGCAGCGCGTCCCAACTGAAACCCGGCAGCGTGAAATAGTTGCACGGATCCAATCCGTATACTTGATAGGCCGTCGACCTAAAGTTTTGAAACACGTCGGCCAACAGCAAAACGTCCGTTTTCAGGTAAAGGTCGTGATAATCGCCTAGGTTTTTACATTTAAAATGCTCGTAAACCCTCGCGGCGTGCTCATAGTCGTCGTCGCTTATACCCTCGTCGCGCAGGCTGCTGTAAAATAGCTCCTTGCTGGGCAAACCCACCTCTTCAAACTTGTCAAACGAATCCATGTATTCGTACGGATATACACCCTTTCTCGTGACTAGCTCCAAATCGTCCGCGCCGTAAAATGTCTTGGTGAGCTTGCACTCGTCGATCGACAACTTGCTAACCAGTTGCGTCAACGAGGCGTTTAGAAATTTCATCGAATCGATGAATCGCAGGTTATCCAAGCTAAAGGAAATGTACTTTTCCGTATTGCTCGGAATGCAATCAATCTTACCCTGCATCTCTCCGATGACCTGCATGATCAAGTGGGCGTCGTACCCGGCCAGATTGTGAAATACTACGGGTATGGGTGTATGCTCGTTTACCCGCAACTTGAGATTGCAACCCGCGTGAGCCGCTCCACGATACGTGTTGGTAACGTGACAATGATCTCGCACCTTTTGACCATTCTTTTTGGTCGCGCACTCGTAGCACGTCTTGTAATTATTGTCGGGGTTTGCCTTGACCACGATGCATTTCCGACAGCCGTCGGCCCCGCTATATTCCGTAAAACCGCCTCGTTTGCAAATCCAACAGGTCGTTGCGGCCTCAAAGTCCGCTTCATCCTCGGGTGTCATTACGCTGTGGGGTTTGACGGGTTGTTGCTTGAAAATGTCGACAATTTTCTCCTTTTCGAGCACGAGTTGTTCCAAAAAGGATTTTACGCACGTGCTCGCATTTCCGGCATTGGCACTGTGCAATTTGTGTCCGACTACTTGACCGTCGCACCTTACCACCACGTACGACCAACCGCACGGCACGTGTTTGTTGCTTCTATCCGTTTTCGGACCAGACTCGGCGTCCGCCGACATTTTTTCCAAAATGCACTCGAAATCTGCATAGATTACAAACGGTGTCTTGGCTTTATGTTGAAAGTTTTTAAATTTCAACGTTTTGTTTTTCTCATCGACGACTTGCACCGCCGTTATGCCGTCGTTTACGCCCTTGCAATCGGGTTCGTGTTTTATCAAACATTCTTCCGTGCTAAAAACGTGCATGCATCGCGAGCATAAATGCTTTTTCCCCTTGTGCTTGCTATAACCGGCGAGAAGCGCGCTCATCCTTTTAATCCACATGTAATGATTATCGTACAGCAAGAGATTAATCAGCGTACGACCCTCGTGCTCACCGCCTACGTAGACTGGGTGTAAATATCCCCCACCCTCTTCTGCCCAGCCGTAAACGTTAATCTTGAGCCGTGGATTATTCTTTTCGATGATTTTAATCTGTTTGACCGGCGTGGGAAACACGATACCGCTCCAGTCGAGCTCATCCAGATGTCGGGCATAACTCGAGGGTCTATCGGTATGGGACTTGACGGGATGAAGCGCGCTGGTAATGGCGTATTTGATGCACATGTCGTCTTTGGCTTTAACGTTGACGATTGCCTTTTTATTTTTCAGCACGTTGGGTAACGGTACGTACGTACCACCGCGCAAGGGGTTGTACCTAACAATCTCTATATCGAGATGCTCGAGATGATTTATAATCCACCCCGATCCGTTTTCACCCCATCGCTCAATCATCTCGACTATACGATCTACATCTCCATCCAGATCCAATTCTTGGAAAACTCTAAATCCGCCCGTGTGAAAGGTGGGTACGGCCACGTCCTCCCCTCGCGTCATATTTACGCCTAAAACGAGTCGATATCTGATGCCTCCGAAACGATGATTTTGTAATATTTCCTCGATGCGATCCCTAAATTGTAAGATTACGCGTGGATCGGTAAAACGCGTTAGGTCCATCCGATAAGTTTCGTGCGTCTCGCTCACGCGAATAAGGTGAAATCCGGGTTGGTTGTTGGGAGGCTCCAATTCACGTTCTACCCTTTGTTGCATTTCTCCACCAGGATTTGCAACTTGTTGTTGTTGTTGTTGTTGTTGTTGTTGTCGTTGTTGTTGTCGTTGTTGTCGTTGTTGTCGTTGTCGTTGTCGTTGTCGTTGTTGTCGTTGTCGTTGTCGTTGTCGTTGTCGTTGTCGTTGTCGTTGTCGTTGTTCGTGTTCCCACTGTACGAGTCCCTCACATTCCTCACGTCTCGTACGTTCCCGCTGTAAGAGTCTCTCGCATTCCTCACGTCTCGTGCGTTCCCACTGCAAGAGTCTCTCGCATTCCTCACGTCTCGTGCGTTCCCCCTGCACGTATCCATCACGATACCTGTATCCATCGTGTCCATCACGATACCCGTATCCATCGTATCCATCATGATACCTGTATCTATCGTATCCATCACGATACCCGTATCTATCGTATCCATCACGATACCCGTATCTATCGTATCCATCACGATACCCGTATCTATCGTATCCATCACGATACGCATGGCTGTCACGTACTCGATTGTTCAGGTTATACATTTTATTAAAAATAACCCGACCCCTTAAGTCAAAATCAATTTTCCAAACTACGTCGATAGAGGGCGTACGTCAGATTACGAAATACGTTTGTATTTTGCAATTACCGGTTCGCTGGACGCCCCGGCTGACGTTTGGACGTGCACCTTTTACACACGCCGTCGATCGTAGCCTTGCATCCCACGCCGCATACGTAACACGGGGATATCCTGCAACCGTGTATCATCCTATACTTGTGAAAGCTGCAGTATCCCTTGAGGTGATCGGGTAGCGAGTCTTGATCTCGATGGATAATCTTGTGGCACAATTCGGTCGAACCCATCTTGAGGTAACGACAACCGTTTTCATCGTCACGTTGACCGGGCGATCGACGCTTCAAGAGTATCGCGTTGCTTACAACTTGCCCACCACATCTATAGCAGATATTGTGTAGTATAGCCCTGCAGCCCCTACCACATTTTCCGCACGAAACCATACCCCCGCCTCGCGCGATTCTAAACTTGTGACCGCGACAATATCCACGTAGATGCTCGGGAAGCGAGTCTTGACGCTTCAATGCCGCTTTTCCGCACAATTCGGTCGAACCCAACCTGATCCAACGACAAGTATTTTGCGTCATTTTTTATCACAACGCGTTGTTCCCTTAACACATTTTCATTCGGGCGGTAATTGCGTGTCGAGGGGGACGACCAACAATTCTTCTCGTACAAAACTCCTCGGTACTCCTCGTAAAAAATACAAGACGGGTTGTTGCGGTTTGATCATGACGTTTCGCACGTCGTACGTATCGATGCTCCATATCGGATCGGTAGCTCTGCGTCTTTCACCCCCTTCCAATTCTCCGGGTCTGTACAGGTATCGTACGCGCAGGCTCGAATC
>NW_022686072.1:111063-114374 GCF_011630105.1 Anneissia japonica
CGTACGCTGCGTACGGTCGGTCGTGCCACCTGCTCTCGAGAGATGTGTATAAGAGACAGAGAGCGCAGTGAGCCTCTTTTGGAAACATGGTTTTTATAATGTCGGCCTTAATAGTTTACTCTGACGAGTCTGTTTCCCTCGATGTTTAGCTGGGCGTCTGCGACGATAAAGACGTAGCAATCTAGCGGCGCCGCCGCCTCCGCGTCTCGCGTCAGCTGCAATTTCAGTCCGCCGGAATCGGCGTCGATCTTTCTACCCGTTCCGTGCAGGGTATTGTCCGTGACGGCTCTGAGATCGACCCAGAGACCGTAGTGATCCGTCAGATATTTCCTCTGCGACATGTTGGTGAAATGCGTCGGCTTGCAGGCTTGATTGCAAAAGTGCTTGCGAATCTCTTCGTAATTTCTGTAGGGCATCATTCCGCGGGCGTAAATTTCGTTGGACGACCCGTCGATCGTGATGCTACATTCCTTGATTTTCGGGTTGTAAAACTTTTCGGGGTCGTGCTCGAAATCGGTCTCTCGTTCCTTAAACAGCAAAAGCACGCCTTTGATGGATTTGGCCGCCGTGTTTAGAGAAATGTTCCAGATTGTTTGATCCTTGTTTAAGACGTCTTTGTGGTGCATCAACACTCTGTCAAAGAGAATTACGGATCTATCCTGATATTTCATCCTAGTCTGACGGGAAACCCCTTCGCTTTTTATAATCTCGTACTCGAGAACGATTCCCTCCAATTTAAAGGTTGCATTAGCGTCGCTAGTCTTGAGCACGTCCTTTGCGTTTCTAAACGTTATTTCGTACTCGAGTCGATCGTGCAACATTTTCTGGTTGAAGGGCATGTGGTCGGTCAGCAACTCAAAGTCGAGAGGGATGCAAAATCTGTTGCCGTACGCGTCGCCGACGGCCACGTCGTAAAGGGCGTCGGGAACGGCGTTTGTTGCAGCTACTACCTTGTCGCCGGCGTTTACGCGAATCTTTCGTTCGTTTTCGCTAGAGATGCCTTGATACGAACTGTTGAGACGTTCGTGATCCGTCTTCCACAAGTCCTTGTAACAATTGTACACGTCGTAATCGACGAGGGTAAAAACTTCCTTTCCTTCCAGAGTTATGCGTATTTTCTCGACGAGCGATCTACCGATGTTGTTGACGATCGTTCGATCCGCGTCCGCGCTCGAGGTTAAAGTCAGATTAAAGGCTAGTCGAGCCGTACCCGGAACTATGGCGTCGTCGTCGCCGAGATCCGGAAATCTGACTCGCAGGACGTCGCCTGGGCCGGCTTCGTTTATCTGATTCATGACGGTGGTAAAGACGCGTCTGTCGTTTCTGTGGTCGGTGTTTTTGAGCTTCACCGACCTGTTGGCGCTTATCTCGTGATGCATTTTTTAATACGGCAACTTTTTTTAATCCGTTAATTGTTTGTCATCTATAATAAAATGGCGAAATATATACCAATGGACGAAATTGGTAAACAGGATTACGCTAGCGAAAATCGCGTCGACGTTGACGCCGACGGGGATTGGAAGTATGAAAACGAAGCGAGCGGAGGAGCCCGAGGCTTCGATACTACCATCGAGACGGAAATTATCGATACCCCTCCTCGAGCAGTCACGCTCAATCGAGAAAAGGTGGACTACCTACTCGAACAGTTTAAAAGGTTTATCGTCGAGAACGAACGGTATGACGGATCGGTAATTAAATCGGACCACATACACTTTGATGAAAACGACTTTAGAATTAACGTCAAAGGGGGCTTGGAATTTAGAAAGGCGGATGGAACGTGGGTTAGGCTGAATACAAAACATTCCAACCGCAAATTTATTAAATTCTCAACCCCCAGAGAGGATTCCCGAGGCGAGCAAGTAAAACTATCTAAAAAAGATATAGAAAAATTTATCGACCCCGAAAGGTGGATAGTCACGTTTGAAATGGATAGGCTCGGTATAGCACCACCACCGCCAAACGCAACGCCAAAAGAGATGCTCGATTTAGCCGACCGGACGGAAGAACAAGCAACATCCTTTATCGAGGCCGTGAACGAGGAGGCTCGCGAGGATACTGCGGGTGGGGAGGCTGCCCGAGAGATGACAATGGTTATCACGGTTAGAGAGTATAATGCTATTATGAAAGCAATGACTACGGTCAAAGAGGAACTCGCACTTAATCTGGCAAAACTCGGAAAGCTTGACGAAGAAATAGCAGAGGCCAAACGAGAAAGGGCTGAGAAGGCCGAACGAGGATCGACGGTCCAAGAGCTGGACAAGCTCGATTCCGAGTTACGAGACTTGCAAACGCAAAGGACAGCTAGATTGCAAATTGTAGACATTAACGCGGATAGGCTAAGGAGTCAGATAAATAGGATACGAGATACCATTGAAAGCGTTTTGGATAGAAACCTACCGTTGAGAGCGAGATTGAGGATTTTGTTTCGCGAGCAAGGGATAACCATCGCTAGCATCGTCACGGCTTTGGGATCCATCATTGCGTCGTTGATTGCGATATTTACCGGCGGAAACTCGACCGCGGTTCCCGACCCCGAACCGACTCCGGGGCCCGGTCCGGGTCCTAACCCAACGCCGGATCCCGAGAAACCCGACGGTTGGCTTAAAAGACACCTGAAAAACTTTGCCGAGATCCTGAAAAAGCTCGGCGATAAGGCTCTTTTGGCGTTACCCGGAATTATCGGAGCTGTTGTAAGCTTTCTGCTAAAAACAGCCGGTAGCGCCGTAGGCTTTGTAGCCGAGCGGGTCTGGTTGCTGATTCTGGCCGTTGTCGGAATCGCTTACAATTATCTGGTGGCGAACGTGAAAACGCCTCCGGCGTCGACACCAAAGGTGGAAACTAGCTCCAAACCCTCGTCAGCTCGTAAACGAAAAAAGTAACGACTGCGAAACCAATCACCGTCGAAACTTTGGCAATTTCGTGCTCGGAGAGAGTCGGACCGGGATTCGGTCCGGGGCCCGGAGTCGGAGACGCGGTAGTCGCAGACGCGGTCGGGGTCGGAACCGTAGACGCCGCAGGCGTCGTTGACGACTCGAGCTTTGGGGTTGGACCGGGAGTCTCGAGCGTCGGCGGTGGGGTCGGCGTAGGCGTCGGGGGTGACGCCGCCTGCAGCGTCGGAGGTGGCGTCGGCGTAGGCGGGGGTGACGTCACCCTCGGCGACGGTTTGACGGGAAACGCCGCCTTAGCCAGCGGTTCGACGGGTTTTGATACGGGTTCGTTTATGTCGTTTAATCCTAATTGTTGCGATTTTCGCTCTGCAATTAAGATTTTATTGTTGTAGTCGGTCGTCGTGGTGATTCTCAGTTCCATGT
>NW_022686073.1:0-849 GCF_011630105.1 Anneissia japonica
ATTATGACAATCCAGTTATGCCAGCTGTCTATGTAAACGTCAAGTGAAACGGAGGGGAAAAAAGTATAAATATTAACTTCAATGTACCATGGCTCTGAACCCCAAACAATGGCAATGAAAATACTATTCAATTTAATTCTGGAACTCAAACCAGGGACGTATCCAGGGGGGGGGGGCCGTGGGAGCCGCGGCTCCCCCCTCCTTTGTACACAGTGGTAAAATGTTAAAGCTTATTCTTGAGCCAATACAAATTCTTTCCTGGGATCACTCAAAATGAATACTTCTAAACATGTAAATATGCATCAGTACACGTTATACATGGGCCTAATACAACACATAGGCCTAAGCGTGATTTAAAAAAAAAATTAAATTCATAAATCTCAGGCCAGGTCTTTTAAGATAGAAATGCGATACTGTGGTTCAATTTCGTTTTTATCCTTTTGCAAGTTTCTTTAAATGTTTGTTTAATAATACTACTGCTAATAGTAATAATAATAATAACAATGATGATGATGACGATAGTAATAATTGATATTAATATTAATAACAATAAAAAATGTGAAGAAAATGGTGCTAAATGCGTTAAAAAGTTGTGATTTGTTGATCATAATATAGTATATATAGTTAAAGCTTAGTTATCTATAATTAGGCCTAAGTTGTCCTGGATATTAAGTAGATCCCTGATAAAAGATCATGAGAGATTTGTTGGCGTTTCATTTTGACTATAATGGTAATGTGATTATGATGAATTTTACTATATAAAAGTGTCATTTCCAGCCACCTCGAGAGGTACTACTTCCTCAAATTTTCTCACCCCAACCCCCAGCCATGGTGGGGCTGAGGTGGTTG
>NW_022686074.1:0-1031 GCF_011630105.1 Anneissia japonica
TGTCGTATTTAGGAGTATTGAAATGGAGGGTGGGCTGATGGGTGACGGGAAGGAGGCTTCATGATTTGTGAGGGACATTAGCTCGCAAAATACGGTAATTTTTAGACTGGGTTCCAGTCCCTAAACATTGTCTTAATCAGTGAAAATGATTAAGAATAAATCGATTTTGGCACCAATGTCGTTCCATATTACTTATTTGCATGGCGTTCCATAATATACTTTTTCTGGGATTAATTCCTATCAAAAAGTTTTCTCGACATAAACTGACGCTGGTGGCGGTTTCGGAAATGTGCTAATACTACAAAAAAAATCAATAAATTAGAGACTTGTGGCAAGTCTAGGTAATTTTATGTGATTTTTAACTACTTAAAGTGTGACATTTTTAAGGGGGGAGGGACTGGGGGAGCATGAGTATTTTTTGGAGGGGCGTATGATCGATATATTTGTGTTTATTATTAGACCTATATGGATTATGAAATAGCCTTGATAATATGTGATAGTACCTAGAAACAACAAGCTGGGTATTGCAGATACTACTGTACATTTGAAATGTAGACAGTAGAGAAATTTGAACACTGTTATTACTATTTACAATAACATCTAATTAAAATCAAATAACATGCTTTGCGATTTTGACCATCTGTCTCAAATCCCATATTTCATTGGCCGCTCTTTGTGGGACTGGCCCTACCAAGGTACCTAAATGACACCATAACGTCTAACTAACCATTACCACTAATGGGATAATGAGTTTACTATTGTCTTACATGGTGGTACATCTAAGGTATTCTATCCCGTCTTTCTTGACTGAGTAAACTTGATTATTCATACAGTTAAAATATAATGACGATTCAATTTTAGCTTTTCCTAACAATTTTGTATCTCATTTGAGATCCAGCGATCATTACCCACAGTTTTTAATATTTTGACTTTTTATTGCTGACTTGCACCATGCACTAAACATTTTCAGATCTACAAAGTGACTATTCTGAAGGGCTGAGCTGGTCATTGTCCTGTATTTATCTTGTAGC
>NW_022686075.1:0-660 GCF_011630105.1 Anneissia japonica
GCACTTGGACGGAGAAACTCATCCGTGGATTCAGCCAGTTTTCGGACAGGATGGAGCGGATGATAACTATATGTTAGCTTACCATACACTATTTACTGGTTTAAACGATCTTTTCGAGAACAAGGGACACCTCATTAACAGAGAAGATTTCGCTCACGGTTACACGTTATTTGCTTTTGACCTATCCCCAGACCTCTCATCCAACAAGGCTCACTTTAACCTCGTCCGTCAAGGAAATCTTAGATTAGAAATAAAATTTGCCCAACCGTTACCACATACTGTGAATGTAATAGTTTATGCTGAATTTGAGAATATTATAGAAATTGATAAATCGAGAAACGTGCTAATAGATTATTAAGAATGGATACAAAACAGATTTTAAAATTAGTTAAAGATGATCCATTAACTTTGAGATATTTTTACGGGGTTTATCCCTCCGATGAATTACCATATAAGGTAAAGAGCTATCCAGCAGCTTTCATAGCTAATGTAGATAATAGTAGTCAACCCGGGACGCACTGGGTGGCGTTCTTCTTTAAAAGTAAACAAAAAGGCGAGTTTTTTGACTCGTTCGGAAAACAACCTAGTGAATATTTCGATGATTTTGTCAAGTTTTTAGATGACAATGCACAGCGTTGGACATTTAATTCTAAAGCGCTG
>NW_022686076.1:0-603 GCF_011630105.1 Anneissia japonica
TAAAAAAAAAAGTGTAGTTTTAAATAGATTACCGGTATAAGTAATTAAATCAGTATCACACGTGGATCTATCAAAATATTTAGTTTATCCAGACATATTACAGATTAGACTGGGTTCCAGTCCCTAATCTTTGTCTTAATCAGTTGAAATGCTTAAGAATAAATCTATTTTCAAGTCTAATTACAGATAGACATAAGTCTAGAAGTACATTATAAGCCGACATGTGTGTGAACATAGCCTAGCGTTGACAAAAAGCAGTGTAACTAGGTATGCAACATTAAGGCTATGTTCACACACACGGCGTAAGGCTGGCTTAAGCCTGGCGAGCGTACGCCTTTGTGTGTGAACTTGGCAGTGGCGTTGTTAAAGCCACTCACTACGCCACGTCCTTGGCGTTATTAACGCTACCTGCAGACCCCAGATTAGCTAAGGCTATGTTCACACACACGGCGTAAGGCTGGCTTAAGCCTGGCGTAGCGTACGCCTTTGAGTGTGAACTAGGCAGTGGCGTTGTTAAAGCCACTCACTACGCCACGTACTTGGCGTTATTAACGCTACCTGCAGACCCCAGATTAGCTAACGCCACTGAGCTAACGCCAGTGA
>NW_022686077.1:0-529 GCF_011630105.1 Anneissia japonica
GTTGAAATGTGTCTTTGTATTTTCTCTCTGTTTTTCCATATGGTCGCTACTGTAGACTTCGAAAGACCAAAACGTTTTCAAATCGCTGAATTGGACTCGTGGTTCTCATAGGCTTTTATTACGCTCAGTTTCGTATCAATGGAAATACACTGTCTTGGTCTTTTCGAGGCAGAAGCCATTGTTGAAATGTACATTACATTTCACTTAATTATGTTTCAATCAATTAATTAAACAATCAGGTCTATGCTCCTCCCATGCTCCCTACCTACCAATGAAAAGGTGTCATTTAAAATATTTCGTACAAATGATTCATTTAAATTGCATATATTTTCTGTCATTTCTTATCTAAATCCTATTCATTGTTTACAAAGTTCATAAGCGTAAACCAATTCATTCCCAGACGCGTGTCCTGTAAAGTTTGTCAACCACAGCTATGCGCTCCTTTGATGTTAACCGACTGTTGCAATTAACGATGACAGCGGTCTAATGTCGTCTCTGTAAGACGGTCTAAATTTAGATCGGCATGTCG
>NW_022686078.1:0-1173 GCF_011630105.1 Anneissia japonica
GGGGGGGGGGGGGGGGGGGTGCTCACCCCCTAAATTGTATTAAGAAAAATAATTGTTGTATCATATTGTTGATATGAATTATTTAAGATTTTTAAGGTATGAGAGTGAAATTTCCAAGCACCCAGAGGTTCATATTCTCAAAATGTTTGCACCTCAGCCCATTAGGGCTGAGGTAATGTGGACTCTCACGCACCCATGGAAGCAGATCATGTGGGAAGGGGGACATCCCCTCAATTTTCGAGATTCAAGAGGATATGCCTCAAAATTGTTGAAATAAACTGCATAAATGAACTAGGTTTTAATGAGATGCGGGTATCTCTGCCCACAAACATCTGAATTACCTTTAATACGCGACTTGATTCTGAGTGCACGTGCCTTTATTATGATTTGAGAAATATTAGAAAAAGCGTGCAAAGAAAAGATTGGTTTTCGGCACATGAAGTAGATAATGTATAAAGTAAATACATCATAGACAATAAAGCTATTTTTTGTTTAACCACCTCAGCCCCACCACAGGTAGTTTTGAAGTACTGTATGTAAAGTAAATATATCAAGACAATGTTTTTATGTTTTATTTTCTATGGTACCGTACATCACACATATTAAGTAGATCTCTATGGTTGCCAAAAAAAGCTGATAAAAGATTAGGAATGAATTTTACTATTTGAAAGTGTCATATTTTTACATCAAAAGTGACTATTTTCTCCAATGTTATCACCTTAGCCTCAACTGTGGTGGGGCTGAGATGAATGTGGACTCACAGTTTTGAAGTAGGTTAACTAAATACATCAAAGACAATGTGTTTAAGCTTTATTGTCTATGGTACCGTACGTCACACTAGGTCTCTATGGTTGCCGAAAATAGCTGATAAAAGATCATGAGAATTTGTTGGCGCTTCATTTTGACTACGGTAATATAATGGTAATTTGATGATAATGAATTTTGCTATTTAAAAGTGTCATTTCAGCCATCTACAGGTACTATTTCCTCAAATGTTCTCACCTTAGCCCCAACCATGGTGGGTCTGAGATGCGTTTGGCCACAGGGCTTTGAAGTAAGTCAAGTAAATTAAACAGGGGCGGATTTGGGGGGACGGGGGACGGCCCGACCAAGGCCCCTGCTTTTGGAAGATAAAAAGAAGAAAAAAAAAAAAAGAAAAAGAAAAAAAAAATG
>NW_022686079.1:0-1215 GCF_011630105.1 Anneissia japonica
TAATGCAATAGGAACTATTGTAATCACTACCACTGTTTTTTCCTTTGTTTTTTATTGTGTGTAGTATGTGTGTGCGTATGTGTGTAGACATTTATGCAAATGCGCATGTGTCAAAGAAAAGTTTTCCGACATTTTGTTTTACCTCGCAATGCGAAGATCGATGTGAAGTTTCTGCAGAGTTCAGTCAGGGCTCACGCTAACCGATCGGCAAGTCGACATGGATGAAACTATTTTGATTTTACGGCAAAAAAAATCAACTGCTGTGGCATAGGTATTTTGAAGAAGGCCTAAAATAAAACAAAAAGGTTTTAATATTTGCTGAAATACATCGTTTTTTTCATTTAGATCTCTCTAACTCCATGCGACGTTTTTTCCTGTTGTATGAGTAGTCATATGAAGGTACTATATCCCCGACAGTTGGCTATGCAGCAATGTACCCTTTGAATGCAAATTGAAGACAAGATGATACAAAGGCAGCCGAATGTCGGGTACATAACTCTGCATTGCTCCGCCATCTTGTCAGCACTCTAGTTCACAAAACCATTAGGCCTAGTTCAGTACAGTAGTCAGCGTGACCACTGCTTGGGTATTTACCCAAGTTCTTGGGTATTTTGACTTGTTCTTGGGTATTCCGTTCAAATCCTTGGGTATTTTATTTTACTAAGAAAATTAAATATTTTTGTCATAGAGGAAGAATTAAGAAGTAACAAAGTATATTTCAGTCCATTTAAGTAAGCAAAACTCAACGAAGTGCACATAAAATTGTTAATTGACTGTTAATTGCTATAAACATAGGTTCAGAATTGTTTATTTGTGATTTGTGTTGCCATTCATCTTACCTAATTAATGCATTACATAATAAAACTTGATCACTGATCTACTGATAGCACTGGCCGACTGAGGGCGTATATTTCTATCTGTATTATCACCTCATGAATATTAATTTTAATAATTAACACAAACAATTACAATAAAAAATTGGTTTATAAATTGAACTAAAAGGGAAACTATACATGCGAAAAACACGTATTTTTCAAATTTTAATGCATTTTCAGGAAGCTTGGGTAATCTTGGGCAATTTTTGTTGAATTTCGATCCAGACATTGGGTATATCAAAAATTGTGAGTGGTCACACTGACAGTAGTTACTTCGATACGAGGGTGGTAGATCGTTCAGTCAGTGATATCGTGTTATCGTCTAATACATTTTAATAAT
>NW_022686080.1:0-241 GCF_011630105.1 Anneissia japonica
AAATTTAATTTTTTTTTTGTTAGGTTAGGGTTAGAGTTAGGGTTAGGGTTAGGGTTAGAGTTTGGATTAGGGTTAGGGTTAGGGTTAGGCAAAGTGAGATAGGCTGAAACAAACACTATTCCATTGAAAGTTTGAAGTTTTTCGGAAAAGTACTCTAAATATGGCGGAAAATCAAAATTTGCACGAAGTGCACAAATCGGCGAGATAAGCACTTTTGTGCAAAAAGTGACAATGTAAAAAG
>NW_022686080.1:286-502 GCF_011630105.1 Anneissia japonica
AGTTTGAAGTTTTTCTCAAATGTACTCGAAATATGGCGGAAAGTCAAAAATTTGCACTAAGTGCTCAACTCGGCGAGATAAGCACTTTTGTGCAAAAAGTGACAATGTTAAAAAATTGAGTCAAAATATATTTTTTTTTTTGTTAGGTTAGGGTTAGGGTTAGAGTTAGGGTTAGGGTTAGAGTTAGGGTTAGGGTTAGGGTTAGGGTTAGGGTTA
>NW_022686081.1:0-4369 GCF_011630105.1 Anneissia japonica
ACAAACTCGCCCCCTACGAATTCGCTTTATAGTCAGTATATAAAACGCAGAGTTAGACAAATTATGACCACTGGGCTCTCTACTTAGACACATCCCCCAGGTTTACCCTAAAAAGTCTTAGCCAGGGCCCAGGTCCCTGTACCTCTTGAGCTGATTGGAAAGGGGAGGGCTCGATGATTACATAAGGATGCGCTACTAGTACTGGCAAATATTGTGATATGAATGAGATGATTTTATAAGTGAGTGTAATATGTTTTTTTCTTCAAAATTTTCTAGTGGTTGGAGGCACGAGCTTTTTGAGGGCTCTTCCACGCACCCATATACGTACGCCACTGGTAGTACTTGTTACTAAAATAAGAGTATTCTATATATTTTATATATGTTTATTCCATATCTATCACACGTGTTGTCATAAGCAAAAATGCACAAAATTCGCACTGTTTCAGGTCAGCTAGGATAGAGGTCATGAGGCCTGCCTTTCGAACAGAATGAAAAATATATAATAATATAATAATACAAATAAGACTTAATTTGTTGTAAACTAGGAATAATTCATCCATGGTAAAAATAGTGATACACGTATAATGTACGTACCTTTTTAACAATACCGCCAGGAGAGAGGATAGAGAAAGAAAGGTGTTCAAGCAACACTCAAGGCAAGAACTGTTACGTCTTTCAGGCCTGGCCCTAGCTGTCCAGACCTGGGACTGTAGACTTGCCACAAGTCTCAATTTTTCGTAGTACATTTTAGCTCATTTCGGAAAGCGCCACCAGCGTCAGTTTATGTTTAGAAACTTTTTTTTTAATGATAATTAGAATCCCAGAAAAAGTATACTATGGAACGCCATGCAAATAAGTAATATGGAACGCCATTTGTGCCAAAATCGATTTATTCTTTAGCATTTCAACTGATGAGACAAAGATTAGGGACTGGAACCCAGTCTACTGGACTGGTGTGTGGGCATCTAAATCGATCACCGGTTATGGACCGCCAACAGGGCGTAGATATGTATACAACGCTATCCATCAACATACACCTTTTGTTACTAAGGCATCCATCTTTTTAAAACTTATTTTTCAACTACAGATTCTTATTTACATTTTGGCTACACGTAATTATAATGAAATAGTAGAGAATAACAAACAAAAATTATAAAATAAATTAAAACACTAACATAATTATGCAGAATACATTTCATCTTTGTTTTTCTTTGATGTTGTCGAGTAAAAAAAAAACCTTGTCTTGAGCTGCTTATACAAGGTTTCAATTAAAAAAAAAACAAATACAAGTCAATTCTTTTCAAATAAAAAAAATAGTAAACTAAACAGCATCGGAGATAAAATATAGACAAGTAAGAAAGATACAAAATCACAGCCACTTTCTATTCAAAAACTTTATAGTCAGTATATAAAACGCAGAGTTAGACAAATTATGACCATGCACTGGGCTCTCTACTCAGACACAGCCCCCAGGTTTACCATAAAAAGTCTTAGCCAGGGCCCAGGTCCCTGTACCTCTTGAGCTGATTGGAAAGGGGAGGGCTCGATGATTACATAAGGATGCGCTACTGGCAAATATTGTGATATGAATGAGATGATTTTATAAGTGAGTGCAATATGTTTTTTTCTTCAAAATTTTCTAGTGGTTGGAGGCACGAGCTTTTTGAGGGCTCTTCCACGCACCCCTATACGTACGCCACTGGTAGTAGCCATGGCGAGTTGGAGGGGAAGCATATTAAAATTATTATTGGTTAAAAGTGGGGGGGGGGAGGACATGAAAAATAAAGCCCTTCGCGAATCATAGTTCAGTCATTTTTACACCTCCATGGTTCAGTAGTGGTGTATCGAATAAGCTGCAGTGCTTAGGCGTGGATGAATGCTACGGCGTACGCCAAAATCTCTTAAATAGGCCTTGCCGCATGCCTCTAATTTATTGAAATTTCGGAGAGTGCCACCAGCGATCGGTTTATGTCAATAAACCATAGAGCTATTATACCTCTATGCAATAAACTGATAAAAAGTATACTGTACTATGAAACACCATTCAAATAAGCAATATGGAACGCCATTGGTGCCAAAATCAATTATTATTCAACATTTTCATTGATTAAGACAAAGTTTAGGGACTGGGACCCAGTCTAGCCTTGATAGTCAAGACAGTGTGAACATTAATGGATTTTAATTTTAATAATATTCCTATGACTAGAAACATGTACAGCATGGTCTTTGAAAGTATAAAAAAAGCACAGTAATTATTATTGAATCTGGCTATTTGAGTACGTATATAGGCCTAGAATGACATGTGCTGTCTGTTTCAATTGTATGCGCTGATGCTGAAGGAAACGTTCAGAAATTCTCGGAGACAAATTACTAGTACTTCGGACACAGTAGTTTACAATTTTACAATTAAAAATATTTATGACAAAAAAAAAATCACTGACAATTTACAGACAGCTGGTGAGCGTATTTGCTGTTTTCTTTTGCATGACTCATTGGCTGAGAAATAATTAATTTTTTTTTTGTAGAACCGTCTGTAAATCAGTGAACATTATTTCTTACTTCCATCTGTTTTTGATCGTTTGAAATGAGATATTTAATTGTTTTATTGTGTAGACATCCTTTAATAAACAGGTACACCATAGTTATAGGTCCATGATCAGTGTATAAAATATCGTACATTTTGGTAAAATTAATGTTTATAATATAATATGCTTGCTACTGTATATAAATCTGTGCCTATTACTTTTATTCATATTTTGTATGAACGAAATGTTGAAAAATCAACATTCAAACAATACATAGAATTGTCCGGGCATTTTTAAACGTATAAGAGTAGTACTATAGCATTTAATATGTATGCTATATCTTTACCTACTAGTACTCAACTAACCGACCAGATTCAACACTGCATTTTATATTTTCAAAGACCACGCTGTAGGTAATCAGTGTCCAGGCATAGGGATATTATTATTACTATAGCCAATAACTTTGGCCTACCCTAACCCTATCACGCCGTAGTTCATAATATTCTTTCATCCAAGCAACGACCATGTTTTCGCGACTCGCGAGAGAGAAGTCAAATATTATTAAATATTATTATTATTATTATTATTATTATTATTATTATTATTATTATTATTATTATCATTATTGTTATTGTTATTATTATTATTATTATTATTATTATTATTATTATTATTATTATTATTTAATATTAATTATATTACAAGGTTTACGCCACGTTCATTGTTGCCGGAATGATAATATATTTAATTTATTATTATTTAATAATAATACGGTACCGACTCAGTAGTCGGTAGTAATAGAATACTTGAGCGTCACGACATTGCGAAGTGCTCTTGTTCGTATCGAACTCGAGTAGAATCAATACGAAAAATCACGCCCGGCAAGGTACTTTCACAGATCCATACCCCGAGCCCCACTATGGTTGGGGATGAGGTAAGAAAATTTGTGATTTTGGCACCTCCAGATGGCCGGAAATTGCACTCTCAGACTTGAAATTAATTGAATATAATTTTCTTCATATCTCCATTTTTTTTTCAAATTTTCAACAATTTAAGGGGCGGGGAGTGGGGAAGTGCGGCTGCCCCCCCCCCCTTTTGAATCCGCCACTGCGTTTACTACATTTGACAAACATAATTATTGAACGTGAAGCCATCGTACATTAAGCCAATACGGTGCTTAGTTTGGGTGTCGCCCTAGGAGATTAGGAGATAGGGATTTAGTTGCTTTTAAATTATATACTTTATACGTACTTTTAACTACTCTGTAACAGTGGTGGCGCCAGAGGGGGACTGAGGGGCTATAGCCGCCCCGTCGGGGAAGCATAGCCCCCCCCCCGTCGGGGAAGACGATAAATTTTTTCAGGGAACAAACAAATAAAAAAAAATATTTACATGTAATATTCGTTTAGCCACCATATTGTTTGTGTTAACTTTTCATCACAACAACAACAACAATAACAATAACAATAATAATAATAATAATAATTCAATGAGACTAATTAAAAATAATTTGCGTTCTGTTATGAAAAATGCTCATTTAGATAGCCTCATGATGATTGGAGTACATCGTGATATATGTGAAGCAACCTCGACCATGATAGCGTGGTTGACAGATTTCATGCAAAATTTCCAAAATATAGAATTTCACTTTCAAGAATGAGGATTTGAAAAAAAATTAGATGGTTACATTGCATACTCTTTGTTTCTTGCTTTATTCAAAACGTTTTGATTTTGGAAGCTGATTTCAACATTAGAAAGCATAGCCTACATGAAGTCATGTTATAGTAACTCGATGCCTATCAAATAAGTAATAAAAATTCGCCATAATTCATCAAATATCCGTG
>NW_022686082.1:0-807 GCF_011630105.1 Anneissia japonica
ATAATAATAATAATAATAATAATAATAATAATAATAATAAAAATAATAATATTATTAATAATTATATAATGAATAAGAATAACAATAATAATTTTAGGATAAGTAGCACGATAAATTACCGAAGTATCCGAAGCTTCCAGATGATAAGTTACCAGCTAAGCTTGTGTTCTTCAGAAAATTGTCAACATTCAATAACACATCTGTAGTGTTGGTGGACGAGTTGAAAAATCCAGGTAGATAACGTATACATTCCACTCGTACACCTTTCCTCGACATACAATTCTCGCCTATATTGTTCATCCTCAATGGGCAGTTCACTAGGGATGTTTCATTGCCTATACAATCAAAGCTTAGAATCGGGTAGGTTGAGCTATCAATCTGATCCTGTTCCGGATCTCGGTCGTAGTAAAGCACCCCAGAATTGCCAAGCTCGTAGCAGACGACAGTGGAATCGTCCAACGACCAGTTATCAGGACATACTTGGACAACAGCATTCCCGGTTATCACTGAAACTTTTCCTTCGTACATTCCCGGTTTTCCGTCAGTCAAAGTAATATATGAATCTATATACAATTTGGCGAAGAATATAAATATTTTCCGTCAGTGTGAGTTAAACAATTGATTTTCTTACTTTATAAGTACAGTATAAAATTGTTTGCGTTGAATTGGAAATAATAAAAATAACATTAATAATGCCATTCTCATATTCTCTCAAATGCACCATCAATTTGACCAATACTCAATCTATAGATTATGGCGTCTCAACTCAGCGACAACTTGTTTGTTTTCATCTGTGTATCATTGGAA
>NW_022686083.1:0-1378 GCF_011630105.1 Anneissia japonica
AATTATGCTATAGACATTCTATAGTTTTTTTTTGATAGAATTCTATAGAATTTTTTTGTATGGGTGAGTCCTTATTATTTGAAAATATTAATATTATTCATGGTTCTGTACATTGGTCTGAAATTTTATTTGCTGAAGCCTTAGCAATAAGAAGATACAAGCCTAGTAGTCTAAACTATGGTCTCAGAGCCTCTAAAGAGCTTGCATTATTCACATAGCATAAGTGCTAACTTGCTTTTGTTCTAAAATAATCATTTTGTTTATCACAATCTTATTTTGTTTATCAATTTATCAGAATATCATTTGTCTCAATCATCCGCCTACCTCTTTCTAATTGGTCAAAATTTATCTTGTATTGATTTTTGGTATGTTTGTCAGTATTTTTGGACTTAAACTATTCATTCTTGACAGATATTCTGAAGGCCATCTAATGTAGGCCTACTTTGTCCCTATTTTCAATGATTCATTGTTCTTATTGAAATCTTCTATGAGGCCTATCATATCAATAGGCCTATCTCATCAATAATTTTCACTGTCGTCGTAACCATCATCGTCATCTACTTCTTCATATCAACAACGTAATAATTACCACCATTGCATCACGCAATCACCACTTAGTCATCAATATCATCATCGTAAGCATCATCGTTATCATGCAATCATCATCATACTATAATCCTTATCCTACCACCTCTCATTCATCTTTATAATCATCATTATCATCGTAAACATTATCATGGTAATCATCATAATAATCATAATCACATAATCATCCTGCTACCACCTCTCATTCATCTTTGTAATCATCATTCTTACCTTCCAATTGTTGATCTTGGTCGCATCGGAAGCATCATCATTATCATGCAATCATCATCATACTATAATCATTATCCTACCACCTCTCATTCATCTTTGTAATCATCATTATCATCGTAATCATCATAATAATCATAATCACATAATCATCCTGCTACCACCTCTCATTTATCTTTGTATTCATCATTCTTACCTTCCAATTGTTGATCTTGGTCGCTTTGTAACATTAAAAGACCAAATATTTAGTATTGAAATGAAATATACACAGAAGTGACCAAGACAATTGAAGGTGGTTTCCCGTATTATATATTAACAGTCTTTAGGTTACATACACTTCATTGAGTTAAAATCGATACAAAAAATCAATATATTAGCAGTAGGTCCTATTACTATATGATAACTCGCTACAAAAAGGAAATTACAGGAATAAAAACAAAACAAAACAAAAAAAAAACAAAATGTTGCAGAATCATATTTGAATACTAGGTCAACAGTTCAGAAAGTGACATGCTACATATTTCTATATACATTCATATATATATTTATATATATATAAATATTT
>NW_022686084.1:0-1059 GCF_011630105.1 Anneissia japonica
ATGGCCACAACAATAATAGCACAAACGGCAATGATGGCAATCTTAACATTATCGTTCTCGTCATCTGGTGTTTCGCCCGTTTTAACTACTCGTGGCTCCTGAACACTTCCTTTAACCACTGGAATGCTTTGGTTAGCATATACGAATTCCACATTCCCAGAATCGAGCTGAAATCATGTTTATTCATTATTTTAGAACATAATCATTGATGTTTATATTAGAGTGCGCATCCAGTAAAAATCTGGCTAAAGCCAGACACTCAATGTGCCCGACGGTCGTCGGTCTACATAATTCTATAGAGAATGCAACGCCACAACTAGACTGGGTTCCAGTCCCTAAACTTTGTCTTAATCAGTAAAAAAGCTGGAAAAATCGATTTTGGTACCAATGGCGTTCCATATTACGCATTTGCTTGGCGTTTCATAGTATACTTTTTCTTGGAATAGGATTCTAATTTGCATCAAAAAAGTTTCTCGACATAAACTGACGCTGGTGGTGCTTTCCGAAATGTGCGAATACTACGAAAAATCAATAAATTTGAGACTTGTGGCAAGTCTACTACACAACGCGCGGTCGACGGATTGTTTTAATGATGATCCGTTCAAACTGTCATCGACAATCAGCAAGCGGCGTCGCGTCGTCAAACGCTCACGAGGAGCAGAGTTGGATTCATCGGCCAACGGTCGTACGACCATGGCACGATCGTCGTACGACGCAGTGAGTGCCCGACTTAACTGTGCGCGCCGACATGGCAACGATTTGGTAGAACATAAGAACGTGCTAATACGCAGTGAGATTTTTTCAGTTGGGCACTAAATTTTTCAGCCAGGCACACATTTTGCGTTGTACGATGGTCGTACGACCGTCGGCCGGTAAATCCATTTGACAACACAACGTGTCAGCCGATGGCAGTGTGTCAGCCAATGGCAGTGTGTGCCTGACTTTTATAAGCCTACAGCACTCTGTGTGCTAGTTTTATCATTTTCTCCTTCTACTTAAGCTTTGTCTACACTATCAAACTTCATCAAAAAAGCATCACATAAAATGTGATGGAAAAAT
>NW_022686085.1:0-682 GCF_011630105.1 Anneissia japonica
TGCAAAATTCAGTTGCGAGTTACAGTGTTACAAATTCAGCAACTTACAAAACAATAGGAATACTAAGCTATATGCGATCAACAGCCTTATAAATTAGGATAATGGTAAAGTTGTATACAAAGTTCCGAACATTGTAATGCAGTTTAAGTAGTAAAAAACAGGGGTGGCGCGACCGGGGGAGGTGCCAGCCCCTTTGGAGATAGCTCCCCCCACCCCCAGTCAGGGAGAAAAACCATAATTCGTCGGGGAGTAAAACCATAATTCGATTAAAATATGAGAGCTAGAACAATGCTTATTTTTATATTATAATTATAATTGGGGGAAGGGGGGTGCAATTTTCTACTCTTATCCCCGGGCGCCAAAACCTCTAGCTACGCCACTGAGTCTATCGTTTTTGGTACTTTACAAAGCAATTTCGGTCGCATTCGCAAAATGTCATTTTGAAATATGATAACCACATGTACTGTATAAGCACATTATAAATTTTATAATTAGTGAAAAAATGATCAAAATCTGATTCCTAGATCCGATATTATAACGATTTTAATAAAGCTACATTAGTTGGTTCAGAAAAAAACAGCGATAAATGATTGACTTTTTTACGCTCTAAAGTGTGGTAGGCTTGGCGTCTAGCACAGCGCGGTACATTCGAATCGTACCTTAGCAACATGGGGTACAGTAT
>NW_022686086.1:0-605 GCF_011630105.1 Anneissia japonica
AAGCCCACTAATTGAATTGTGTAATTAAAAAATTAGTATTATATTGATAATTATTTGATTACTCCTTTCCTCTAATAAGATTTATTTACGTAGGGCCGAAGTTACTTATAGCCATTCATCGCCAATTATTTTTAATATTATTATTATTTTATAATACAATTTAACGTAAAACATGTGTATTACCCATTGATATTAGTCGTATTAAAAATAAATTATGCACGTTTAAATCTTGTATTAAATTTTATGGATGCATAGTGCCTCATTATATTACATTATATACGGTTTTCATAAGGCGAAGTAAATAGTATGATAATGTTGAACGCCATCGATATTGTAAAAGAGCAAATTCCAATACATATTGCTGAACTACAGAGGGCGCTAGACTCGTTTTTTGGGTTATCAGGAGAATCTTTGCGGCAGTTTTGCAACTAACGAAATCATTTGTATGCCTGATAGAATTTAAAAGAATATTGGTGACATGATTTATGTTTTTAAAATTCAGCAATTCAGCATACAGTAGTGCATTTTAAATATATGATTTTTTTTAAAATTTATAAAAGCACTAAACATTATTGTGGGAAAATATTTAACTTCGTTAGGGCGAG
>NW_022686087.1:0-620 GCF_011630105.1 Anneissia japonica
AAAAATTGATTGGTATGGTTAACTGGTTCTGGTTGTGGTGGGTAAGGCCGACCTCCTATGGACTCCAAACGTGTAGGACCATGGTTCTTAATCGGTGGCCCGCGGGCTAAATTTGACCCATGAAGCTATCCAAAAATAAAAACAAATTAAATTAAATACGTATGTAGTATGGAGTATGTTTTATACTAAGTTAAATTAAATATTTTGATAAATAATTGATTTGATAATATATATATATATATATATATATATATATTAACTACCAAAAGTCAAAAGAACAGAAGCTTGTTATTTTTAATGTATTTAATCTTGAATTTTCTAATGTTTCCTAATTCATTTTAAAAAATTATTTTAAATAAAAAAATTTGTTTTTGTATTAGTTTCAACTTCATTCAAAAAGAAGTTTCTGTAATATGGGAGAATTTTTTTTTGTCCTTGTTTTCAAATGTCTATCTACTTTTATATTTTGATTTTTAATTTCCAAAAAAGATCATGCGTGTGAACATGGCTCCTATATGAATGTGCATGTTGGTTTGTACGCAAGCTTGTCTTTGAGTCGGGTTAACCCACTAAAATCTAAAAAAAAAAAAATAAACTGCTATCAAAAAACGCCAAAGATT
>NW_022686088.1:0-3377 GCF_011630105.1 Anneissia japonica
TACTCTTCTGCAGTATACTCAGCACTGCACATCCAAAAATACTTTGGAAAAGAATGTTGCAAGTATCGGGTAGAATTGAACCCACGACCTGCAGATAAATGTGCCTAAGGGGTTGTGAAACAGTAGCAGCTCCAGGAATTGCCAGACAGGGAGGTTCCCATGTCCCCAACCAGAGCAAAGTGGGTGTGCTCGGGCATTACTCAAAATGTGGTCCAGGGCAAAGCTGACAGAAAAATTAGAAAATTTAAGGGTTTCGAAGGCTTATTTAATTGATTTTAGAAAGGTGGCTGTGGCGGATGCAGGGGTGCAGACGGTGCGATCGTACCCCCTAAATTGTATTACGAAAAATAATTATTGACATGTGAATTATTGGTAACATGCATTCTTATACCCATGGGCGCAGATAATGAGCAGGGGACATGTCTCCCACATATTGTTAAGAGGGGGTGGTCTCACTTTTTGTCCGCAATGGAATTTCATAAGTCAAGAAGATGCCTGAAAATGGTTGATTATTCCTAGGACCCAGAATGTTCTGACATAGTTTTCCACGACCCAAACCATGGTTACCATAGAAATGGCGTCCAAGATACAAAAATATACGGCCAAATGTAATAAAGTAGATCCCTAGTTTTGGACACCCTTAAGGTAATCGATACTTTCAGTGAACAGATGGGGATGGGGAAGGGGGGCAACGTCTATGAAGGGCACACCCCTATTAATCGGACACTTTCTGAATTTCTTGGTGAACCAAATGGTCAAATATATTCTGCCTCTATTTAGTGTGAACATCAGTGTAGGCCTACTGCATGTGTTCTTATATTTTTGAGTCACTCTATTCATGCTATATGCATTCCTCCAAGTAAGCTAAATATATTTTTTATATGTAAAGGGGAGGGACACCCCTATTAAGGGGACACGTTTGGACCCCTACGGTACTTATTAAACTAAATAATAACCTACTAAAAGCATCATTTCAATCTTATTTTTCATGATATTTCGATCTCGATCTTTTTTTTTTTTTTTTCCTTTTTTTTTTTCTGATTTGTGTTAATTGTGACATTGGTTGCTAGCTCCTTTGTCATGTTTTGATTTCATACTGCCCACTAATTTAGCAGTGACGGTTACTTATAAAGCGTAAATTGCCCTCCAGACGAGTAGACAAACTAGGAGCCGAGGTTGTGAATTAGTGACGGAACACTAAAATTCCTAATACGTTATTACCAAAACAAATATTTCTGTGTATTTTGAAACACAAACAGTACTAAGATTAGTAGACTCAAGCTGAGTAGACTGTTGGCGCATAGCGATGTTTTATTAAGCTCATCAACATCGGATAACAGCCAATTAGGGCCTAACACAAATTGAAGATAATATAATAGTTTACCAAATTAATTAATCTCATACGTTTTATATAATTTTCTAGACGAAGATGCGATCTGACGACCCCAAAAAATTCACCCACGACCAAAGCTTGGGTCGCGACCTATGGGTTGTCGTCCGGAAGCATAAATGACCCATTTTTTAAAGAAAGAGCGCTGTACAGCCAGAGTGGATTATTTTGTAGCAACATACCGGTATATCTCTGCCCGCAAACATCTGAATTACCTACAGGCCTACTACAGTACGATTCGAGTGCGATTTCCTTTATTATTATTATTATTAGAATTATGAGAAAAAGCATGCTAACAATTAAGTATTATTTTCTATAGGCCTACATCAACAGCGATTAATTTGAGCGATGATGATGAATTATTTTACGATGTACTTAGGAAATTTTATATTTACTACGAATGTTTGAAAACATGATTACTGAAATGTTTACTAACTTAAGAAGTCTACCTGAAGCAACAATGTGGTTATGTGCACGTCAGCACGGCATTGATTTGATAGAAAAAAAAGACTCAACTTGGATTGAGTTAATGATTTACTTAAATACTTCGTTCCAACATTCGAAACAAAAACGCGAAAATTTTTCAGGTATATGAAGGCTCTCTGTTTATTTTTTAAAATATTTTATTAATTTTATTTTCACTGCATAATAAGTAAAATCACAATACACGCCTTAAACTTATTTATTTTTTTAGTTATTTATTCTTAGCCAATGAAACAATATGCAAATCAAAATCCAAGATGGCAAGGAATGACCACAGTTATAAAAACAAACTTTGGCTCAGAAATGATTAAAAATAACAATACAAAAATATAACATCATATTAGAAATACAGCAATAATATAGCATCCAAACCAAAGTTAAAATATTGTTTTTGAAATATTTAAAAAAGAATAGATATGAAAAAAAATTATCAAAGTTTTTTTGATTGATATTTGATATACTCGTGCGTCAAGAGGGCGCTGTTCATTCTGCTCTGCCTGTGCTCTGCGTGCGAGAGTGAGAGACAAACATCATGTTGAATATCAAGATGATAAGTTACTATACTGCAGCTTGAAAACCATTTTATTCTTGGAATGCCTTCTGTACGTACTTATGAGGAAACTAGTCAAGTGTTCATATTTATTTTTTTTTAATGCGAAAGCTTATGGTCACGTTTACAAGGTAAGTAATAATGTAGCCCAACCATGGGTACAACAGCTCCCTAGCCTAGCTAGGCCTAGGCCCAGTTCTTACGGGTATGTAGGCTCTAGCCTAGGCCCCCAGCTTACTCTCTGTGCTAGGGCTTGGGCCTACAGTAGGCCTATGTAGGCTATGGTTCTAACTAGGCCTATTTAGCCTCCATACTACTTTCTGGCCGCCTAGCCGTAGGTTAGCGGGTTGGTTAAGCTAGGCATTATTGGGGCTAGTACTAGAGGGCTACCCCTTCTAATAATAATACTAATAGCATTTTAATATGCCTTTTTTTACAACCCAAGCAAGCCAGTGGTGCATAACCAACAGAAATAAGATAAGCTTTGAGGCTAAATTCTTGTCCTCATGTTATCTAAAAATTCATATCTCCATAACGGAGGATCATATATCACAAAAGACTATTCTACACCACTATATGGTTGGAAAAATATTAAAAAATGTTTTTATTTCAACCTCTGAAACCAAGATGGAAAAAGAAGAGCCTATGTATAGTATTGATATTTACCATGACTTCAAATTTTCTACAACAGGAGATGGCAGACATGGCACAGTACTCTTTGACAAAGAAGCATTCGCTGCTAAGGTAGAATTCAGTTGATCATTCCTTTCACATTTCAGTGATACTCAGTACTGTAATAAGGCAACACTTTTTTTTATAATTTGTTTCCCAAACTTTTTATTTCAAAGATCGTCATCTGAGGAGGATGAAAAAAATATTAAAATACAAATTTGGTTTTATATTTAGGAAATATTTTTGCCAAATATATCCAGACGGAGGAGAAAATAATAATAA
>NW_022686088.1:3477-9600 GCF_011630105.1 Anneissia japonica
AATGGCCTCCATTTTATAGATGTATTTAGAATGGGACATAGGAAATCGATTACTCAAGGCATGTGAATGTCATGACAACTGACCCTTCAGGGGGCTTAGCCTTCTGGCCCTTCTGTGTCCTCCCAAGGGCCATAGGTGGTTGCAAGCCTCTATCCATTTAGCTTGCTCATGACCTCTGCTGCTGTGCCCTTCATACATTGGACCAAAGACTTTGAAACACATCATCAATCACCAATCATCATCATCATCATCATCATTGTAATCATTCATTCTTTACACATTTATATCATTTACTATTATATTGCAATTGAAACAATAAGTTACTGATTGTTTTTGTTTGTGTTTTTCAGTTGGTGGACATACCAACAATATTGGAATCCTATAAAACAGTTGATAAGAAAACATTCTTCAAAACTGCAGATATATGTCAGGTAAACTAGTGTTTCATTCACAGTATTTTCATTTATATACGAATTGCACTGTTAGTGGTGGCAGACAGTGTACCTACATATTGATCTGTCAGTGTTGTAATTTCATGCTTTGTATGATAGAAGACCGATAGTCTAAATTCTTTTGTGCTTTGGTCAAATCTTTTCAAATTGGACAAATTGCTGGGTGGGTCCCTGTTGGCACAGCTTTTGACAGCCATTTTTTAATGTGACATGTCTAAATATGGTCATGATACATTACATCATGACCATATATAGGAACATCATGGCTATGGGCATACAACATCTTCACACGTCTTTGAATTGTAGATGCTTGGTTGTTCAAATGAAGGGGAAGACAGTGGAAGTGGTCGAGAGGAAAAAGTTCTCCACACAAGAACACCGACAAAGTCAACAAGAAGTTTCTATGGAACCATGGATGTAAGTTGAAAACGAAACAAATGATTAATAAACATATACCATTGTAAATTATATATATTGTTTGGTGTTTGAGGTCGATTATTTTATTCATCTTCAGGAGAAAGATTAATCAGTTTTATAAATTCATCTGTTTTCACATTTACTTTTGAACAATATCTTTTAATTTCTTCAAAGTACCCTTTTTTCAGTAACACCTCTACTAAAGAATGTGAGAAAATGAAGGTTCAGAAAAAGAAGCCAAGAAATAGGTATGTCTAACTCTGATAACATTTTCTCATACTCGCTGCCACTTGGGGATAGGATACAACAGTGACTCGGTATTCTAGTGGCATTGGCACCAGGCTAGTTACCTGGAGGTCGTGGGTTCGATTCCCACCCGAATCACTTGAGAATTTTTTTCACTAGTATTCTGGAACGTACTGAGTATTTGGTACAATAATACATCAGGTAGGGCAAGACATCACTCCTTCGATATTTTCCTAATTCAAAATCACACATTATAATAGCATTTGCAGTACCAAGGTCGATAGCGCAAGGTCGATAGTCTAGTGGTTACGGCGCTAGTATGTACTGAGTATTCGGTATGATAATACGTCAGATACAGCAAAATGAGGGCAAAACATTACTACTATAATATTTTGCCATGCTGCTGGATACAAGAATGAATTATCATTAAAGATGAATGTTTTAAATACATTTCAATATTTATTCTTTTACTTTCTTCTTGCAGTACATAGAATCACCAGATATTGAGAAAGAAGTGAAAAGACTACTAAGAATGGACAGCACAGCTATCAGAATCCGTATCCTTTCATCCGTTTTATACTATTTTTAGGAATTTTATCTATTGTTTGAATTGTGAGTAGCAGCAGCAAACTGTCACTAAATGAGTAATTAGCAAAGAATGTGTCAGTATTGTGTACTTTAGTACAGAGAAGCTGTAATACTTTTATTCATAACTTTAGTAATAGTGAGTCGATTCCAGTAAACGACCCATCATTTTAAAGATTACAATGTGGAGAAAAAGAATATATTAACAAGTCAATATTATTTTTTTTGTGGTCATGGTGCTAGTTTTGTAATGTCATAACATGACAGTCATATTAACTGTCAATCCGTATCCTTTCATCCGTTTTATACTATTTTTAGGAATTTTATCTATTGTTTGAATTGTGAGTAGCAGCAGCAAACTGTCACTAAATGAGTAATTAGCAAAGAATGTGTCAGTATTGTGTACTTTAGTACAGAGAAGCTGTAATACTTTTATTCATAACTTTAGTAATAGTGAGTCGATTCCAGTAAACGACACATCATTTTAAAGATTACAATGTGGAGAATAAGAATATATTAACAAGTCAATATTATTTTTTTTGTGGTCATGGTGCTAGTTTTGTAATGTCATAACATGACAGTCATATTAACTGTCAGTCATATTAACAAAAAAAATCCTTTAATAATAATTTTTTTAAATCCTATTCTCAGATACTATGATCATAAAAATTTCTCTCTTGTTCAGTTCTATGTATATATATTTTTTCTTTGTATTATTTTTTGGCTAGCTAGCTAGGTCCCCATACATGGTTACAATCCTTATCTTTTTTAAGGATGGGAAGTGTTGCCTGATAAAGATGGCAAAGAAGACACAAAAAGTGAATTACAAATACAGTAGGTATGTTGGTTTTGAATTCTATATTAGTAGGGACCTTAGAGAACAAGGAGTTGCATATTATTGCTATTTATGTCTGTTATCAGTGGTGAATTCAAGGGAGGAGGGTCAAGCCAGCCTGTTTTCCCCCCCTCTAAATTTTGTAAGGTTATAAAAAAAACGTGGAGAACAATAGAAAATTATATTCAAATATTAAATCAGAGAGTGTCATTTCCAGCAATCTAGAGGTAGCATAATGGTACAATTTGTTCTGTCAGGCCCAACCATGGTAGACATGAGATTGTATTGACCCTCTGTTTTTTAAAGTCCTCCCCTGGGTCCCCCTCTGTTTCAAATTCCTGGATCCACCACTTATGATATAACATCTTGCATTTTACCATCATCTTGCATTTTAACATCATCTTGCATTTTAACATAATCTTGCATTTTAACATCATCTTGCATTTTTAATGGCAAAATTGTCATATAAAACCTGATAGTTTGACCAGGACTTAACAAGATAATTTCTTTTCAGATAGCAACGACTGGAAACAGATCTTTGAAGAGGTTAGTAGCTCAGAGAATGAGGAAGGGGAAGAAGACGTCAACATCATGGAGGTCGGGGATTCCCAGCAAGGCATGGAGGAGTTCAAAGTACAAAATGTCACTGATGCTCTCAAAGGATTAGAAGCGGCTGTAGATCAAGATAACACAATCACAGAAGACAGCATGCAGCATGAGAGTAAGTTCTCCCCTGCCCCCTTCCATCAGCCCCCCACTCCATTTCTATACCCCTAGATACACCACTGGTGACATCACAACACGTGACACACCTTTGTTACTGAGAATATAAATATGTTATATGTCAATTTCTTGTTTTAGTCACTTTTAGTCCTTGAGCAGATTGCTTATAAAACAGTCTTAACGAGTAGTCTTAACTCCTCGAATAAAGCTGGCTTTATCACGGTTAGACTGCTTTGAGTATTGAAATTCAAACAAGCACTCACTGGAAAAGTAAAATTGAGGGCACAGTTACACATACGTCATGCTTGTCTAATCCAATGACGTAGGGTAGTAGTGTGAAGTGCTTAGAGGCCTTGTTGCCATTAAGCGCTATATAAATCTAACATATTATTGTTATATCAAAATGAACGTAAATAAACGTAGATTGGTTTTTACATAAGCTGAGCAACCACACAGATAGCAAACTTTTAGTTTTATGTGCTCAATGAAATCAAGCTTTTCATCTAGCCTATCTAGATTGTAGTCTATTTAACCGGAGACCTGTCTGCCATACTGTAGAGTTTTTTAATTGAACAGATGATACCTCATAATCCAGCTCAAATTTGCGTAGAAAATTGCTGGGAAAATAGGAGCGCAGAAAGTAAATACTGTGCATTAATACATTTTTCATATATTAAGATTAGGTTAAAGCCTAATTTTTGGCAAAATATGCACGGAAATTGTCCCATATTTTCCGAAATGCATGGACGGATTTCTAGGCTAGATTTTGCACGGATTATATATTCCCCACGCAGGCCTCACTATACGGTCTGGCCTGTCTGGAGGCTTAGGACTTCACTTCTTGAATTGGAAAAAAAAAACACCACTTTGCATTACCGTAATTATCACCAAAATTATCTAACTAAAATCTGTGTTTTACAGCATGCAGCGGATAAACTTAAGCCTGGTTCTCACGAGAGCCCTGGTATCCAGATCGGGAGCTAACCGTTAGCGCTAACCATTAGCACCTGCATGAGAACGCCTGATTGGTTAGCAGTATCCGGATACCGGTATACTACTACGGTATTACACTATTAGCTTAAATTTCTCCCTCCCCCAATTAATTGCCATTTTCTAATAACAAGCCCTGCTATATAAATGTATGTTTGTGAATATTACTATGTATAGTGTAACTAAATCTTTGTAGTAGTTGTTCAGTTCTAATTGTTGATGGCTGATTAGATAAATAATTTATATGATTTATATAGCCCCTTCCTACAAAATGAACAAGACACTGAATCTCAACAAATGCAGCAAATGAGAAATGAATTTAAATAATTGCAGTGTCAAAGCCAGAGGCTCTTTGACAGCCGGCATCCACTCCATCATCATCTTTCTTTACTCTGCAGAACCTCTTTTGAGCGTACTCTGACAGATGCACAATTTATTTGATCAAATGTCAGACACAAATTAACTCTTAGTCTGATCCGACATTGGGTTTTACCGGGTGCTTCCAACTGAGAGGCCAGGTGTGGCTTGATGAAGTGACGCTGCTGGCGTGCTGATTGTCATTGAAAATTATCTGTTGCTCGTGCCTCGTTAACTTGCATTCTCCAAGGAATTGTGTCTGGTATGGTAGGTGCAGTGTGTGCTCCTGAAAATAGTGCAATAAACAATACCGTAAATGCTTGAATAAGCGTTGCACCAAACCTGATTTTTTTCAGCTAAGCACTGCAGTACTTAATCGAGAGCACAGTCACATTACCCTGTACAGTATGTAATAAAACACTTTTTTTATATATATATTTTTTTGTTTTGCAGTTTTGTATATATTATATATTATATTTTATATTTTCGTTGCAATCCTTTTCACAAGACAAATTATAAATAAGATGCTTTACATAAACTAGAGCCGTGTTTTCAATCAATCAATCAATCAATCAATCAATCAATCAATCAATCAATTTGTTTGGTGCCATTTCAACAGTAATTGCTCAAGGTACAATTCCAAAAAAGAGATTATTAAAAAAAACAAAAGATGCTTTCTGAGTAGTGACTTAAAATTATCAAGTGAAGGTGATGTTTAATGTTCAAAGTAAATTATTCCAGAGCCTTGGTCCTGCAGTGCTTAAAGCCTGATCTGCCAGCTATGTTTGCACCTTGGGGTGCCCAGGAGCAGTGGTGGACCGTCAAGGCAAGCAAGGTATGCAGTGCATACCCTGGCTAAAACAAATAAGAAAATATAGTAGTACAGTTTCTGCGTTTGATTTAGCATTTCTTAGCCACAATCTTTTATATAAACCTTAATTTTTTCGAGTGGATTGCTGTAGTTTATTGGAAAAGCAAAGTTTTTCAATGTTTAGCCTATTTTGGTATCTAGGATAAGTCACATTCAGGCCTTTCAGCTGCTTAGAATTTCCGCATGGTTGGTTTTCAATATCAACCAATCACGTATTGAGTGAGTCAATGGAATTCAGATATACTCTTTGGTACCCTACAACACTTAAATTTTCTATTGTGACAACCGTGTGGTGGCGTCAGAATAGCCAATTTAACGCTGGAATGGAAGCACTGCTTCCAAGAGTATATGCGCATGCTCTTCTTCTCGCAAATCAGGACATTCACTGCCGATCGGGTATTCTATTTACATGCCTAATCTCAATGATTAAAGTTTAGATTAAATTTGCATGCATAATTACTGGTATAGAAGAAACTTTGAATTATTATTATTCGAATTGAAATATGTTAAAATAGAGGAATAGGAATTATTTTGAAAAGAAGATACTACAACCATGCCGGTATTAAAAATAACATACATTTGTATTTTGGCTATAGCACAATAGATGTGTATAAGAGACAGCCGCTAACGGTTAGCAAGCGCTATCG
>NW_022686088.1:12770-19868 GCF_011630105.1 Anneissia japonica
TGTGAGGGCTTATTACCTAACAGCTTTTGAGCCACCTGAAAATTAGCGTTTGTTCTTTCCCACTTCTGTCAATCTCAGCATGTATTTGAGTTGACTTTCTTAATTATTTTATTCACACCATTCAGTACCATTCAGGTATGGATTGATAACATTTATTTTGTATACCATTAAATGAGGCTAAAATAACTTAGTATTTATGTACTAATCAATAAATTGTAATCAACACTTCGTGTTACAGCTTACTAACAAAACAAATAAGCCTATATCAGTTTAAAAAAAACAGATTTTGACCAATTTGTTTTCAAAAAAAAAAAAAAATAGCCCTTCAATTATCCCTGTTAAACAATGTTAATAATAATAAAAAAAAAAAAAAAAAAGTAAAATTGGATAATGGTTTAAAAGAGCTCATGCTATTATTTTTCCCGAATCTCCAGTCACTTATTTTGTATATTCGGTTTTTTAAACCGACAACATTATGCATAAACAGAAAGTAAAAAAAAGTACTCAAATTTTGGGAGACCAGGGATCAATTGCGTTGGTATAATTTTTTTTTTTTTTTTTTAGTGAAAGTTTTAATTTTCTTTTAAATGGAGTGTCTAAAACTCATGTCAGATACAGTTGGGATAATTACGTTTTCAAGTAATAATTATCTTGTTTGTTAGGCTTTGTGGATGACGTCACCATTGTGACAGTTTCTGACGATTTAAATATCAGCTGGAGAAGGTTTGGTGTCCGTTTTTGGGACTTAAGTGGTCGAAAGTGAACAAGTTCAATGCTGATGATACGCAGACTCATAAGGCTGCCAAAAATATGATAAATGACTGGAGGAGCAGCCTCAGTAACAATATTCATCAACGTAAAGTGTTGTGCACTGCTCTGAAACAACATAAGCTTAGGAAACTAGCTGAAGAATTGTTTGAGGGTGAAATTAGCGATGAAAATCTTGTTACGCGAGAAGCAGGTAAGTATCTCAAGATTTCAGAAATACATAGCAAATTAACCTCACATTTTGTTCTGTAGCTTGTTTCTTTTTTGATACCAAAGTAAACAATAGTACACAGCAGAGTCAATGATGTCATTAACTAAGTGTTTTTTTTACTCACTGTATAATCTGTATACTTTTTATGTAGAAAAATGGTTTAATGATCAAGATTTGCTGTTTATCTGTGACAATTTGGATCCCGAATCATGGAGGAGACTGCGAGTGCGTCTTGGACTCAAATGGACCGATATAAAAAAGATAACAAAAAACTACAGACTGGTCGAAGACTGCATCGTGGAATTGTTGGTTACTTGGAGGGATGACCAATCAAAGAGCCAACAAATACCAATCATGGTGAACACTTTGAGGCAACAGAAGCTTGTTGGACTTGCACAAAGTGTACGTGAAAGGCATGGCTACAGTGACGAGTCATAAGTTGCAACAACTCATATAAATCTGCTTGAAATTTCAACACCAATGCAAGGTACAGTAGTAAAAATCTATTTAAAATAACTACTGCTATTCTACAAATGTATTACATTTTCGCACATCCTGAGAAACATTGCTTGTTGTATGCCCTTTTATACAAATAAATATATTTTAGATTATCCTAGACCTCTAAAGGCCAACTCAGACTCAGGGTCTGTGTGAGTTAAGCGCAGACCCGACGGTGTGCGTCGGGTGCAGTCGCGTCGTAGAATATTAAACATGTTAAATATTTCTCACGACAGCTGAAGACTGTCCCCGACGATTAATCGGGTCGGGCTGCGTCGGCTGACGCTGTCTGGGTTGGCCTTTAGTCACTTTGTATAATCACTTGACCCTTCGAACTGATTTGATCTACAAACGTGACCCCTGTTATATAGGTGAGAACTCATTGTTCATTTAGTGCGTCCCAAAATACTTGTGAGGAAAATTTTTGCAAGTAATTCGGGTGGGAATTGAATCCAAGACCTCCTGGTATCATAACCATTAGACCACTATTTTTCACTTAGTATCTTTACGATTTTTAATTCGGAAAATATTTTGATGATTAAGATTTGCTGTTCATTTTATAAATATCTGTTTAAATAATACAGCACGCATTTTCTAAAAGGATTTGTCTATACAGTATTGTTATTGGAAATTTATGTGTTCTATCACAGGTTGCTTAGTTGATATTGACATAGTGTTTATCGCTAATAAACTTGATGGCAAAGATTTGACAAATTTTGGCATCTACCTTGGTATGGAGAAACATGAAATAAATCGAATTGAGTCAGACTTTTCACCACCAATTGTAGACGTCTGTATTGAAATGTTGGTACAGTGGCGAAGTAGACAGGAAGCTGAAGTAAATCATCTCAAATCAATTAGTGAAGCACTGAACAAAGTTGAACGAATAAATATAAAGAAAGAAATTGAGTTATACTACCATGAAAGATATGGAAAATTGAAGTAAAGGTGTAAAGGAACATTTTAAAGATAACAGTGCAATAAAAAATAACACCAGAATATATATTACCATGGTTACATACACCACAGTAGGCCTAACACGTTAGGACACTTTTTAATTAAGAATTATATTTTGCACGCCTTTCAATCATCAAAACTACATACTTTTGATGCTGTCATTCAGGACCATAGATACACAATATACATAAAAACATTAACGTTAACTTTTTCTTATATATGTTTAAAAACCGAAAGGTCCACTGATTAATCTCAGATAAGAAAGTATAATACTTCAAGTATTGAAATCCTAATAATTACATAATTAATGTCGAAATATTGCATCCTAAAATAATGGCGTGCACTTCAATACTAGGAGTATGTATTATACTTTCTCATGTATATAAGATGTATATACGTTTTTTATATTGTTTATGAAATTTAAGAAATATCATTACTTGTATTATATTAAAGTTCAGATTAATATATATACAATATATATCATACACCACTAGTGATGTCATCGCGAAGAAAACATTTTTTTAATAAACAATTTTTTACAAATTTACCAACATTTTACTACTCGTAAATATTCAGCAATTCTTACTTAATTTTCAATTGATAACTAATTATTTAATAAAATACACAAATTAAGTAATTCAAACTACTGTTTCCTCTGGCATTGAGTTTTAAGTTTCAATGCGTCTTTAGTTTCATAATGTTCAAAGCCCAATTCAGAAAGCGTCATACGTTGCAGCCTGACACATTTGAACTTGTCGCCTTGGGTAAATTCACATTGTAGAATATTAAACATTTACTATTTTCATGACCCGAGGACTGTCCCCGACGATATATTAGAGAGTTTTCGATGCACGACCTTAACTTTAACGTTATTACCCAACATGCAGCGCAATAGCTCCGCCCCTTTTGTAAACAAATCGAAATACGCATGCGCAAACCCGTAACCCGTAACTAATGTACGTCGAGCACGTAAAATCCTGAAATTAACGTAGTCCGCAACGCAAGATGAATAAATTATGACGTCATCCGTTAAAGTTAAGGTTAACGTCGTGCATCGAAAACTCCCTATTACGTCGATATGTATCGTACGTCATGCGTTTAAGCTTTAAATGAAATATAACTTAGTAAATTATCCTGTGCCGATCTCGCATACTCTTCTGCAGTTTACTCAGCACAGTACAAACATATTTCGGGAAAAAATGTTGCAAGTAAATCAGGTAGAATCGAACTCACAACCTCCAGATAAATGTGCTCAGTGGGTTGCGAAACAGTGGCAGCTCCCCGATTTGCCCGACAGGGAGGGGACCATGTATCCAACGAGAGCAAAGTGGGCGTGGTCGGGCACTAAAGATCTTTCGAATGGGCGTGGTCGGGCACTAATGATCTTTCGAAAGTGGTCCACGGGATAAGCTTCCTGAAAAAATTGACAATGTAGGGCTTTCAAAAGCTTATTTAATCGATTTTAGAGGAAACGGCAGGGGAAAATGCAGGGGTGAAACGGTGCGATCGCATCACACCCCCATAAATTGTATTAAGAAATATAATTGTATCATTGTTGACATGAATTATTGCTAAGATTTTTAAGGTTGTGAGTGCACTGGCACCCAGAGGCCGGTCCATACTCTCAAACTTTTTGCACCAAGGCCCAAACATGTTGGGGCTGAGGTGGTGTGGACTCCATGCACCCATGGGCGCAGATCATGGGGCCAGCTGACACGTCTGCTGATAAAATATCATGAGGACTTGTTGGCGCTCATTTTGACTATAATGGAGAGGTGATGATGAATTTTAACAGTGTCATTTTTGGACATCTAAAGGACTATTTTCTCAAATTTTTTACCCTATGCCCCAACCATGGTGGATCTGAGGTAAATGTGGCTTTGAAGTAGGTCAAGTAAATTAAATACATTAAAGTAAGTGCTTCCTTAATTTTATTTTCTATGGTACACAGCACTCATTAATTAGATCTATGTGGTTGCCGGTGCTGATAAAAGATCATAAGAAATTTGCTGGAGCTTCATATTTAGACTATAATGGTGATGTAATGATGATGAATTTTACTATATAAACGTGTCATTTCCGGCCATCTAATGGTGCTACTATTTCCTAAATTTTTTTTTGCACCTCAGCCCCAAACATGATGGGGCTGAGGTGGTTGTGGACTCGCGGTTTTGAAGTAGGTAAAGTAAAAACAGTACATCAAGGAAAATGTTTCTAAGTTTTATTGTCTATGGTATAATCACACTTATTAATTAGGTCCGGGGTTGCCGAAAATAAAAGATCATGAGAATTTGTTGGTGGTTAATTTTGACTAATGGTAATGTGAGGATGATAAATTTTACTATATAAAAGTGTCATTTCCGGCCTTCTAAATATACTATTTCAATGAAATGTCCTCTCACCTTTCAAATCAGATCTGAGCCCTTGCTCGCACCCCCTACCGCCAAATCCTGCATCCGCCCCAGAGGGGCCTGCCCTCTGGGGCGGATGTAGGATTCTCGCTGGCGCCACACTTGTTAAAAAAAACCTCGCAACGGATATGGAGCCTGGTATTAAGTATAAGCGCGTGTGGCTCGTGACCTCTTGAAATTGTTGGTATTAAATCTATCTCTTTGTTATAAACCACATGACTTTCTTGGCCCTTCCTAGGTAATCTAAGCTTCATTCATTTTCACCAATGCATTAGAGCGACATTTATTAGATTCGTCGAGTACACTCTGGGAGCTTCGCCTAGAAATGAAAACAGACTAAGAGAACACGAGACGTAAAAATTATCGGACACTATAACAACGAATTATTGTCTGCTCGGGCAGGCAAATTGAGTGGAGATGGAAATGATGTCAGTAATCAAGGGCGGATGCAGTAGGGGGAACAGGGGCACTGTGTGTGAAAGGCGTGGCTACAAAGATGCATTAGAAGTTTTCATCCATTGGCGGATTTGAGGGAGGAGTCAGAGGGGTCCTGAGCCCCTTCTTGAGAAAAAAATAAAAAATAATAAAAAAATTCTCTGTGTACCGGTACACACATTGGCCTATTTACTGTAATAAGAACGAGAAAAAATTACTTGACCGTTTACAAAATTGGAAAACCTTGAATTTTGATTAAAAGACATTTCAGAAGTCAAGAAACTGAAAACTCATTTCTCGCCATCTAAGAACCAACATTTTCCCCGAGGAAAACCCCGACCCCCGTTTTATTTGGGGTTCATCAATTTATTGAAAGAAGAATATGTATGCAACGACTCAATTTTTGTTATGTACTGTATAACAATACTAGTGGCGTATTTCCTGAAATGGGGAAATCGCATTTTCGCATTTGGTGTTATTACCATATTGAGACACATTACTCTTTGCTAATTCTTTCATAGTTTTAACATGTTCTTATGCTAGACAGGCAGCTGCAATTTGGATTGGGTTTTTGGAGTGTTCCTTGGCTTGCTGCAGCAGCATTGATTCTGCTGCTTTGTGACTGTTCTATACATCTGGAGGTTAATTCTGCTAATGTCTGGATTGCTTTCACATCGACCTCCTGTATGAAGAAAGAGTAACATAAATAAAAAATGGCACCCCCACATTAGCTTACCATTTAGCTCATTTATAAACATGTTTACAAAGCTAATCTGGATTTTTTTTTTCTTTTGAGCACCTAACAAGAAATTGCATTCTGTACTATTTTTCAAATAACCTCACAAGATTACTATGCAAGACAAAATGTGGAAATTTTCGTAATCCTGATATCGCGTAACGAAACTAAAGCCTCACATCGAATCAGTGTGTAAAAATAGAGACACAGGCGTTCGGCGCTTCGGAAACGTGGCCCGAATTTCTGTTCGGATCCGATGTAAATGTACTCAGTAGTTATATAGGGTCTTATATGCAATTATAACACCTATGCCACTAACACCTTACTTATTAACACTCTGGTTGTCAGATGTAAAAAAATTATCCATTTGTGCTTTTTTTTTAATTGTTTATTATTTTTAATTTATAAATAACACATAAAATTCCAATTCTATGTAAATGTTCTGCTGATTTATTGGCCTGTGAGTTATTGTGATGGTGCGGCAAAACAATACGTCAACAAATTTAAAATGGTCTCATTCGTTCATTTTGAGCGTGATGCAATTTGAACCTTTTTTGGTGGAAATTGATAAAATGTGGGGTTTCGTAGTATTTTTAGGTCAGCGGAAGTCAGCAGAGGCCATTTTTTATATTCACAAAAAATGCTATTTCTCTCAGAGTTTTAAGTCGATGTATCCCAGGCTGTGTATAGTGAATGCTCTAATACTGGCCAGTAAAAGTTGTTATGGATTTTCATAATTATTGCGGGAAATGTCGTTTTAGGCTATTTTTATTTCAATATGGTATAAATTCTAAGATGTTCAGATAATTAAAACAAGTTTCATACAGATTTTATGGGTAACTGTCTTTTCTATTCACTACACTCATTTATTATTGTTTTTAATTCACGTTTTTGGTGGATTTTGTGGTTTTTAAAACAATTCGGTTATTACAATTAATAACTGACCAATCAAATTCTTTCTAAGCTGGCGAAGAATTAATACAAACAGCGGTTGGGCTGTAGACTACGTGTATCTGGATTTTGCAGGCATGATGTGATTTTTTTGTTTGGTTTTTTTTTTTTTTTTTTTTTTTTTTTTTTTT
>NW_022686088.1:19935-20282 GCF_011630105.1 Anneissia japonica
CATTGGTAGAAAAATATAGGCCTAGGCCTAACCGTCAATGTAACCATACAAGGTATTGATTTTCATCATAAGAGACACAAAGTGAGTCAACCATGTTCCGACCATCCAGCAGAGTACTGCATAGGGGTAGGCCACCCGGATTTTTAAATATTATTAAACAAAAGAACACGAGTCGGAAGTCGGAAGGCTTTCCATTAGGGTCCTTCTGGTGGTGAATTGGGCAGTAGATCTGGAGACAATCTCACTTTTTCCCCAAAAGTGCACTGCGTTATTTAACGTGTATACTGTCCTTACTTACCAAACGATCTGTCATTCCCTTTCCATACAATTTATTTTGTTACCAATGA
>NW_022686089.1:0-2290 GCF_011630105.1 Anneissia japonica
TCTGTCCATGTTTGTCTTGTGAAGGGATATGCCCCAAACAGTGGCGGCACCAGTGGGGGGACAGCAGGGGCTTAAGTCCCCCATCAGATAGGTCAAGCCCCCCCCCCTATTGGACAGAGCTCGTCGGGCAGTCAGAGGGTCCACGCCAAGCCAACACATGTCTGTCACAGTCTGAGTGTGTCATTTCTGGCCATCCAATGGTTCCTATTCTTAAAAAATTTCACTTGGGAGGGGGAACCCCCTATCAAACCCTTCCCCCAGCTTTGGCCTACAAGCCCAAATCACCCTGTCCAAAAGAGCAGCCCCCCAACAAAATATAACCTAGAGCCGCCACAGGCCCCCAGTTCACTGGCATATTCTTGGCCTTGTGACTATAACAAGTAATAAAATAAATAAAAAACAATTCCATAAATTTAAATGTATATTTTTAGTGGAAAATGAGATCAAGAAAACT
Organism: Anneissia japonica; assembly: GCF_011630105.1. Lineage (NCBI taxonomy): Eukaryota > Metazoa > Echinodermata > Crinoidea > Comatulida > Comatulidae > Anneissia > Anneissia japonica. The sequence goes on from NW_022686089.1 coordinate 455, forward strand.
TGGATTAGGCCACTGGGGCCTCACGCAGCCACAGCGCAGCACACAAGATTCCCTATAGTACTTGTTTAGTTCACACAGGAACAACGGCTCATTTCATAATTTCATAACTCTATTTCACTCAAAACTTCAACGTAAAGAGTCTGGTAACCAAGAAGGGAACATGTCCCTGTACAAAATGTCCCTTATAAATCCCATGAGTGCTTGTTACACAGACGCCCTCAACTAGATTTTTGATGACGTCGTCAGTGCATTGGTCCATCCAAGCTTGGTGATGGCTATTGTAATGCACTGAATTAGGATGATTCCTGATGAGTATTCTTACTATATTATTAGTATAAAATAATACTGAATAACTCAGGTAGACAAAGAAGAAGTAAATGTCCAGACCTGGATAAAGAAGACACTGGATGCTGAGGAAAGAGTGAAAAATAAAGGCATGACTATGCAGCTTTATCCAAGAGTTTTCCGGTAGGTAATCTCAATTTAAATGAGAAAGCAGCTTTCTCAGTTGGCTAATCTGGTGGAAGCCACTGTGTGTGTGCTGAACCATGGCTGAACCATGGAAATCTCTACGTCCTCAGTTCAATTCCCATCGCCGTTTCTCCTTGTGTTTCAGCTGGAGGGCTGAAATACAAGTTACAATAACACACCGTTTTTCGGATGAGACGTTTAAGCCGTTGGTCCCGTGTGCATTTAAGGCCCATGTGCATGTTAAACGCAGTATACTCTTTGGAAAAAAGTAGGGTTGTCTCCCGGTGTGCTGCCCAATCACCACCAGAAGGACGCCACTGGAAATAAGTCGTCTTCTAGACTTCTGCGGGCTATCCTTGGTGTTTACACCGAATAAATCCAATCCAAATATAAAATAAAATTGGATGAGAATTTTTAATAAACTGAAAAAGATTGGTCTTAAAATAAATTAATAGCTTAAACTTCAACGGTACCTTATATTGCTAATAAATATCAGCAATTATGGAGGGCATACATAAATGGATCGGCAGCGCGTTTTCCATTTAGGTTCTTAACTTAACCCCATGGTCATGAGTTTGAGTAAATTGGTGGACTGTAGGGTAAATTGCAGGGCATGTTAGGGCCTGCTAGTGGAGAAAGTTTATTAGCTAACAATCAAAGACTGTGTCAAAATACAATTTTACAAATGTATATTTTTTTTTTATACCCGCATGGTTGTCATATCATATTTATATCATTCATTTTACCATTTTAAATTAATAAAAAACGAACATGAAAATACAAAAATATGACTCGCCAGTACCTGGTAAATTTCTCGAAAAGAGGGCAATGCCCATCTGTCTGGGAATCGAAAAAAAAAAAACAGATGTACAGAAGTATCGAAAGAATTATTTGTAAAGCACCTAGAAACTATAAATAAAATATTATTATTACAATTAAAATCATTATCAAGTAGCTTACTTTTTTAAAGTGGTTGTGAATATAAATTTTTATACTGTATGAATTTATATATATTGTAGTCTAATTAATTTATAGGTTAATGAATTGTCTTTTTATTTTTTTAAATATTTATTAATGATAATGGTGTTTGTAATTTGGTGTTTTTGATTGTATTGGAATTTTTTGTTGTTGTTTGTAACCTTGAAATTTTTGTACTACAATAGTTTCAGACTGGTTCTGCTTTTCATATTTTATCATATACCAGAATAAAATAAAATTAAAAAAAAAAAAAAAAAATCAATTTTTTAAATTTTTAACTTAAATCATATTGTCTGTAAACCTGATTGGCAGCGAAAGTCCTGATGGCTACTGTACTGAGAAGCAAGCAATGAGAAGAGGAGTATGCGCTTCCACTCCAGTGTTAAA
>NW_022686090.1:0-1677 GCF_011630105.1 Anneissia japonica
GGGGGGGGGGCGCTGGAGGGCAAACAAACAATTTTTTTTAGGCCTATAATAAGCAATTATTGCAAGGTTTTTAAGGTACTGAAAATAGCGACCTGAAGGAGTCTTTATTGACTGAAAGAATATAACATTTGCTTATAAGATAGTGTTTTTTTTCTAAATTACATAAGAAATAGAAAAACTATTAAAAAATATGTTCTCTTTCAAATATGAATAATTATGGCAAATGTCAAGGAATTTTTTTTTTTTTTAAGTTCAACGAAAACTAATAAATTGTTGGCGAATGAAAAATATAAATAAATTACAATTTACCTGGTGCAAAAAAATAACAAAAGTTATCGCTGACTTGACTACTGGCTAGTATCTAAAGATCTCATTCAATGTGGGGATATTATATCTTGTGATATTCGTCTGGATCATCAAGCGGTTTCAATAAAACTAGATTTATACGAGTCAAAACATGGCCCAGGACTATGGAAGTTTAACAACAGTTTTTTAAAGGATGAAATTTATAAAAATTCAATAAGCAAAATTATTAATGATATGGTATTGAATAATTCAGAATCGATGAACTCTACATCATTATGGGAGTTTATAAAAACAAAAGTAAGAGTTTTCGATTACTTACGGAAAAGTAAAAAATAACAAAAAACAAGAATTACAAAAAGACATCAAAAGACTAAACGAAATTAGTATGAATAATGCTGGTAGAGATGAAAATATTGAAAATTGTATTGAAAACAAAAAACAAGAACTTGAAACCCTATATGATATTTAGGCAAAAGGTGCACATGTTAGATCCCGGGCAAAATGGATCGAACAAGGTAACACACAATTCTTTCTAGGATTAGAAAAGACAAATAGTAAGAGAAAACAAATAAAATGTCTGTTTACTAAAAACGAAACCATGGTAACAAACCCGGCTGATATCCTTTGCGAACAAGTTAAACATTATAAAAACCTACATGCAAATGAAGCAATAAGTTTTGAACAAATGAACGCTTATTTTACGGAAACAATGATAAACAAACTTTCTGAAGACGAAAAAGAGTCATGCGAAGGTATTACCATCATCGAAGAATGTAAAGCAGCGCTACTTAAAATGAAAAATAATAAGTCCCCTGGTTCAGATGGATTGAGTGTAGAATTTTATACTTTCTTCTTGGACCAAATAGGTCCTCTAGTTCGTAATGCATTGTATTTTTCCAGTATGATTGAAATAAAAAATGATACCATGCTACTTCCTAACATAATTCCATCTGACTTTCTCAGAAACTGGCATGGCCATCTGTTTTGCTTGATCACACCACACCACCCCATAAATTATTGAATTGCTTGGCCTGATATCAAACATACAGTAAATTAAGAAAAATATCTCAAAAGGTTTACAGTTTTCATGACAAATATGAAGTGATTTGACCATATTATGGGCATGATGATGCCATATTACATTCACTTATTTTTACATTACAGGCAGTTAATTTTATCCTACAGATGTAAAATTATGTAAAAAAATACATATGGTACATAATCCCACACATAAAAATAAATTATTTAGAAATAAGTTCATGGAAATACTTAATCCTCCTCTATTCACAATTGAATAACAAATTGGCAATGCCATCACAAGCTATCACATAAATCTTGACAGTGTGGACAAAACCTTAGAAGGAAAACCTG
>NW_022686091.1:0-525 GCF_011630105.1 Anneissia japonica
AAGTAGCTTCCAAAAAAAGCCCCTTCAAAAAAGCACATCGAAATGTTGAGAATAAAAAACCCAGGAATTCTAACTTATGGCACACCAACTCCCATGGCCTATAATCCCGAAAATATCTTGTTATATAGACGTACGATTATTATTTTATGACAGATTGGTCATAACAATAATAATAATCATGACGCCACTAAAACTACTTCGAATATTAATCATTTTAAAAACACACGCCCGTCTGATATAAATTACCACAAAAAAAGCATTGTTCATTGAGATTCAAATCCACTTTATTTGTCATATAAAACAATGAAATACATTTCAGATTATAAGTATTCCAAAGAAATAATAAAAACATCACCAAAACAAACATTACTGTTACTACATAAAATGTACAGTATTGCACTTAAAAAGGAAGTATCACTATTACTAGTTATATTATAAAGAATCATTTGACCAGACATATATCACATGCATGATGTTAACCTAATAACAACAATAGTAGCACAAAAAGCTGCTCGTGAAAATAGA
>NW_022686092.1:0-564 GCF_011630105.1 Anneissia japonica
CCCAACGTGGATTCAGCTTGTTGGAAAGACGTCGGCCCGACTAGTTGGATCAACGTCGGGCTGACTTTGGTTGAAGGTCAAATAATTACGTTGGCACAACGTACTTACACAAAGGTTGGCCCGACGGCCGTTTTTCCATCGGCCCAACGTGGATTCCGCTTGTTGGAAAGACGTCGGCCCGACTAGTTGGATCTACGATGGCCCGATAATGTTTGTGCAACGTCGTCCAATCACGTTGGCCCAACGTACCTTTCTAATGTTGCCTAGACGTTCGTTTTTACATCGGGCCAACGTCGATTCAGCCAGTTGAAAAGACGTCGGTTCGACTAGTGGGAGGAACGTCGGGCTGATATGTTTGTGCAACGTCATCAAACTACATTGGGCCAACGTACTTTTTCTGATGTTGCCTAGACGTTCGCTTTTCCATCGGGCCAACGTCGATTCAGGCAGTTGTAAAGACGTTGGTCCGATTAGTTGAGTCAACGTCGGACCGATAATGGACCCGACGTTGGTTGAAGGTCGAAAAATTACGTTGGCACAACGTACTTACACAAAGGTTGGCGC
>NW_022686093.1:0-1115 GCF_011630105.1 Anneissia japonica
ATCCGGAAAAACAGACCTAAGACGTTCTGTGGTCTGTAGAATGGGCATATGTTTCTGAATTATAACCCTTAGCGGTGGTAACCTAGGGTGATAGGTAGTGACCAGTGGCACTGATCGCTGACGTGGTTTGTACGTCAGTGTTTGAGCACGAGGTATGTCCTTTGCTTTTTTTACAGCATTTTCGATGGGTCCTCGATGATAATTTCTATTCCGGAGATGTCTGGGTAGCTCTTCTGTGCGATTCTGAAAATCTAAATCCGAAGAACAAATGCGTCTCATGCGCAATGCTTGGCTGTACGGAATGTTTTTTGTACGGTGCGGGGAATGACAGCTGCTAGGGAGCAGGTACATATGCTTATCCGTGGGTTTACGGAAGAGATCAGTTTTGAGTGCACCATTTTCCATGGTCACGGTGATGTCCAGAAAATCTACACTGCTTGTGGATTTGTTAGCAGTGAATTTGATTGTGGGACGAGCCGAATTAATGTTCAATAGATAGGAACGTATCCAAACTATCTTCACCATGGGTCCAGATCATGAAGATATCATCAATGTAACGAAAACATCTGGTTTCTTAGGCTGTAGGGACAGGAAATTGGCCTCAAATTGTCCCATAAATAAGTTAGCAAAAGATGGAACCATTTTAGTGCCCATCGCTGTGCCATGAATTTGTAGGTAATGACCGTCGCCGAAAACAAAGTTATTATTGGTCAGAATCAGCATAAGTTCACGTAGATGTGATTTAGATGGGGTTTCATTAGTATATAATGACGAAACATCAAGTGTATTAGCCAGAACAGTATTATTAGGTAAATTTGAAATTTGGTTAATTTTGCGGATAAAGTCCGTGTAGTCCTGAATGTACACGGGGAGAGCAACAACATATAACATATATATATAAGTATATATATATGTTATAATGCATATATGTATATATATAATATATATACACATACATATATACATTATAACATATATACATACTTATATATATATATATATATGTATTTATAAAAGTATGTATATATGTTAATATGTATATATATATATATGTATATATGAAGAAGGCGTGTCCACGTGTGTTTCGAAACATATGTAGAATATAATATAACGTA
>NW_022686094.1:0-855 GCF_011630105.1 Anneissia japonica
CAAGCACCCCTGTCCGGGCGTTAAAGTCACCAAAGAATATATAGTTAGTAATATTGTATTTAGCATGTATTTCTGACATAGTTACTGTTATATTATCAAATACATCCATATCCTCATTATAGCTAGATGTAATTGGTCTTATATATAAATTACATAATATGAATGGGTCTGAATTGCCTGGGGGAACCACTATAATCCAAATAAAATCATCATCAAATTCTAATCTTTTGACATATTTTGATAATTCACATTTTATAAATAACAATATACCACCCGACTCCCTTCCTTTAGTCGAAGCTTTTTTGCTCTGTACGTTAAACGAAACATATCCTTCCATAAAAAAATCAGATTTAGACCAAGTTTCTGACAGTCCAATGATATCAAATTCTTTGAGATAACTCATGAAGTCTTCTGCACCCCATTTTGTTGTCAGGTATCGACAAAGACAACTGAATCGTCAAAGGCAATTGGCAGCCGAGGAGGTAGCAGTGGCAGCGGAAGAAGAAAGACCAGCAGATCAGGTAGACGGCCAACAGCAGCAGCAACAAGAATCCGATAATCTGTCAGCCAATCAACAGGTAATATTTAACATAGCAATTAGATGTCACAGAAATACAGTTTGAGACCACTTTAGGACCTGAAATTTGGGGTGGTCTCGGAGTACGGTATCCACTTTAAGGGTTATCTGTGTGTTAAAAGATTGATGATTATTATTTGGTTCTTTGAAAAAGTGGTCTTGAAATTAGAGGATCTCAAATTGGAAGGTGCACTGTATTCATCATGTATTTTTACTTTCATAATAATCTACATATAAAGCAACAAGAATGTGAATTCACTTTACTCAACTTAATCCTC
>NW_022686095.1:0-633 GCF_011630105.1 Anneissia japonica
ACATGTCTGAGCCCAAGGGGTCGACATGTCTGAGCCCAAGGGTCCGACATGTCTGAGCCCAAGGGGTCGACAAGACTTGGTCGACGACCTGGAAGAACAAATTCCTCTGTAAGGGTTCACGGGGAGAGTTTTTATGACTTAGTATGGTCCAAAATGTGCTAGTAGACCACAATATTAGGGATTGGCAGTAAAAATAACGTTACTTAGATAGGCAAATTATTATTTTTTTTAATTTTTGGTTTGACGACCTAGTCGTGCGTCGGACGACAGGGGGTCCAGGCCTGTCAGACGGGGAAGGGGAAAAAGCCTACCCTGCCCCTTGCTGGCGCCGCCACTGGTGTGAGGAAAGGCCGGGATGTAGAGTTGGGCGTAAAGTAGAGAGTGGACTTACACGCGAGGAACTACGGTATTTTAATTTATCAATTTTTTGAACTGATTCTGCAATTTGCTGTCCCATCAGACAAATCAAAGTATTTTAGAATCAAAATACTATATATTTGAAACTATAGACTATACTGAAAAAACAACAGAAAAATAATGGATATAAATTTTTAAAATGTTGTCCAGAACAAAATAAGACATTTTAAAATATAAAACTTAATAAAATTTATCATCCTATCTAATAATTATTGT
>NW_022686096.1:0-191 GCF_011630105.1 Anneissia japonica
GATTTATTAGATGGAGGTGGTGACGTCATCGGTACCTCTCTTCTACGTCATCGGTGCACGGATCGATCGTTCTGTTGCTCTTCGGTCCGCACACACGGCGGTGTCGCAACTCCGGCTCCTGTTTCCAACTTCGTTCGAACCCCGGAGGGATTGGAAGTTGTGGAGGGGACGGCGTACTCGACGCCGGTCTC
>NW_022686096.1:211-860 GCF_011630105.1 Anneissia japonica
AGCACTAGACGGCGTACACGACACGAACTCTCGTACACGACGAAGTGCCCGACGAATATCTGAGGTGCACGGCGATCATGATTCGATCCACAACTTGGATTCAAATTTTCGTGTTTGTTTACCCGGCACCGGTCTCGTGCACTCGACGACTTGCACGGCACACGTTCGTGTACTCGGCGGCGCCGGACACGGAGCCGACCACGTTCGAACCACACGTTCGAAACAGAAAAAAATTTCGAACAATTTTTTTAAAAACTGTTTCGAACGTGTGGATGTGATCCGAAGTCGTGGACGCGACGCCGTGTCCGACGCCTAATCGATGAACTCGGTCCATCGGAGAATGTACTTTGTGTACTCGACTTTCGTTAGAGATGGAAGGCAGTCAGCAGTTCGCAGACACGAGCGTGTACTCGACTTCCGTCCGTGTATTCGACGTCCCGTCTACTTGAAGTTCGTCCGCGATCGCGGACACGTGCGTATACTCGACGTCCGTCCGAGAGTTGCGGACGAGTCGGTGCACTTGACGTCCGCCGGTGTACTCGAAGTGACTCGGAGGATCGCGGACACCTCCGTGTACTCGGCGTTCTTTGGAGATCGCGGACACGTCCGTGTGCTCGACGTTTCTTGGTGGGTCTCGAACACCGTGTAC
>NW_022686096.1:882-2425 GCF_011630105.1 Anneissia japonica
CTCGACGTCGGTCGGAGATCCGCGGACAGGAGCGTGCAGTCGACGTCGGTCCGTGTACTCCACGTCCGTCTACTCAACGTGCCTTGAAGGCACCTCAGTGTACTCGACGTTCTTTGGAGATCGCGGAGGCGTCCGTGTACTCGACGTCCGTCGGACATCCGCGGACGCATCCGAGTACTCGACGTCCTTCGGAGATCCGTGGACGCGTCCATGTACTCGACGTCCGGCGAAGATCCGCGGACGCGTCCGTGTACTCGACGTCCGTCGTCGGTACGCGGACACAATTTCTTTCCGACTTCAGAAATTTTTTTTCGAAGTCTAATTAGAGACGATGTTCGTGTACTCGACTTTTGTCGAGGATCGCGGACACTCGACGTCCGTCGGCGGGTCGAGGATACGTTGATGGGACGCGGACGCGAGTGTGTACTCGACATCAGTCCGTGTACTCCACTGTCCGTCTACTCGACGTCCGCGTACTCGATGTGTGTCCGCGGGTCGCGGACGCGAGTGTGCACTCGACATCCGCCCGTGTACTCCACGTCCGTCTATTCGATGTCCGTCCGTGCACTCCGCGTCTGTCTATTCGACGTCCGCGTACTGGAGGTCGGTCGGCGGGTCGCGGACGCGAGTGTGTATTCGACACCCGTCCGCGTACTCCAAGCCCATCCGTGCAATCCGCGTCTGTCTATTCGACGTCCGCGTACTGGAGGTTGGTCAGCGGGTCGCGGACGCGAGTGTGTACTGGACACCCGTTCGCGTACTCCAAGTCCTTCCGTGCACTCCACGTCCGTCTACTCGACGTCCGCGTACTCGAATTCGGCACGGGGGTCGCGGACGCAAGTGAGTACTCGACATCCGTCCGCGTACTCCACGTCCGTCTACTCGACGTCCGTCTTCTCGACTTCCACGTACTCGAGGTCGATCGGCGGGTCGCGGACGCGAGTGTGTACTCGACATCCGTCGTCGAACTCTACGTCCGTCTCTTCGATGTCCGTCCGTGTACTCCGCGTCCGTCTTCTCGACGTCCGCCTACTCGAGTTCGGTCGGCGGGTCGCGGACACAAATTATTTCTAGTCTCAGAAAATTTTTCAAAATGTTGAAATAGAGGCTCGTCTTGTCTGCATCAACGGTGTACGCGAACACGGTAGTCGAGTCGATATCCGCGTACTCGAGGTCGGTCGGAGTGTCGCGGACGCGAGTGTGTACTCGACATCGTGTACTCCAAGTCCGTCTACTCTACGTCCGCGTACTGGAGTTCGGTCGGCGGTACGAAGGGGCGAGTGTGTACTCGACATCCGTTCGTGTACTCCACGCTAGATGTGTATAAGAGACAGGTTGTGGGACTTGGCCTCGGAAGCGAGTGTGTACTCGACATCCGTTCGTGGACTCCACGTCCGTCTACTCGACGTCCGCGTATTCGAGATCGGTCTGCGGGTCGCGGACGCGAGTGTATACTCGACATCCGTCCGTGTACTCCGCGTACGCCTACTCGACGTCCGCGTGATCGGTCGGTGAGTCGCGGACACAAATTATTTCCATTTTC
>NW_022686097.1:0-1278 GCF_011630105.1 Anneissia japonica
TATATATATATATATATATATATATATATCAGATATTCAACGACATTTGACACCGCAGGCCTATGCTATGCCATCGAAAATGGTAAAATAATTTATACAGAGATGCCTGATAAAGTCATACGTAAAGGTATTTATTATTTCCCTAGGAACAAATCAATCGAAATCATGTTCTTACTCTGATTTTAAATAGACACTTCCTTCACCGATTTGTTGAAATCCTCGACAAGCACCTCTCGTTTGATTTGATATCTATGGAAGCGTTATTATGATTAAAATACGGTACTACTATTTCGTTGCTTAGAAAACCGTCCACGGGCAATATGTAGACTGACTGTAGCGCTTAAGCTCAGTAAACGTTTCCAGGACCCGATCAAACGTTAATACATTTCTTTCGAAGTGCTGTATCACATTATTATTAATCTCCTACAGTCTCAATATGTTATTGCTCATACGATAGTTAAATGCAGTACACAGAAGAAATTCAACCGAGCTGATGAAGCAAGAAGCCCCAATTTACAGCGATACAAAGCATACGTTAGAATAAACAGGTACAAATATCACCTGTCGGGTTCTCACAGTCGGCTTAGATACGAGGGCATTATTCTAATACACAGATAACGATGTGTGGTGTTAAGTGATTCCATTTATACGGCATCCTTCGTCTCCTGTATTGAATTTAAATCATTTACGGATTACCAGTTTCCTAAGCTTATCCTTTTTCCCTTCTGCTTCGATTAAAAACAACCTTTACGCACAACCACTGTAATGATCAAAATTGCCATAAATTATTGTTGGTGGGGGTCTCAAATTATTTACAGCAGCTACGTTATTAGCGTTGTTTAAATCAATGAATACAGTAGTTTAGCTTTGATTACGGAAAAGCAGAATACATTATTCAACGAAATTGATAGGATACAAAACTAGGTTTTATCGCCTGTATTAAGCTAAAAACAACATTAAAATTCACTAATCTCAGTTGCTTTCTTTCTACTCTACAAAAAAAAAAACAAAAAAAAAACGCTAATTGAGCACTCACACCAAGGATAACCCATTAAGTCCAAACAATAATACGTACAGACCCTTTTCAATGGACCTTCCCGCTAAGCTAGGCTTAGCGGGAAGGTTTTTGATAAGGTCCCACAAAATTGTGGGATAATTTTTGCTGAGGTCCCACAAAACGAGTGCAAAAAGAATGATCTCTAATAGCCTACTATGTATTATGATCAGTGGTAAAAACACGTTTTTTGTAGGACACGCGCGTATTCTTGGCCTTGTTCT
>NW_022686098.1:0-997 GCF_011630105.1 Anneissia japonica
ACAGTCGCATCTGTGGATCAAAGGAATAATATCGTTGCAGCCTTTAGGCCAAGATGTACCGTACAACATTTTGGCGGATCATTATTATTCAAATGGTTATAACAGTCTGCTTGTACCGACCTACGGAATCATCAGGTAGGCATAAAATTATTATGTTGAATTTCATTACAAGTTCATACAGTATATACCATTAGTTGAGATATAGTATATGTAGGCATGTGCGAGGCATTAATGAAAAAATAATTTAATTTCTAATTATCTCCTTTCTGGGTGGAGGAATTAACTACAAAGATTCTTGTATAGTTAAATAAACAAACTTATAATGATAACATTATATTTTTATTATTTATAGTATTATTATTATTATTATTATTATTATTATTATTATTATTATTATTATTATTATTTACTACTATACACTATTTATAAGCTTAAATTAATATATTTGCTTATATATTTAAATTTTTCAACCTCTTATAACCATTTTCTATAATTAATAGTAGGCCTAAATATAATCAAATGAAAATTTATGATACATTAAACAAGAACAAAATAAACTTTCTATTAAAATAAATACTTATAACCCTTTATTATAATTAAATATAAATTTATAATTGATGTACATTTACATATATATAAGGTTAATAAAAATTGACCAGAGTAATCCTTACCTATTCATTAATAAGATTACCAACTTTTCAGTTTTCAATTCAATTTTATGTATGCTTAGTTTCGATATAGGCAATACTTTTTAAAAAGGTACACCTCAGTCATACCACGGTCGGGCTGAGGTGAGCAAATTTTGTACATTGGCACCTCTACATGCCAGGAAATGGCACTCTAAAACTACAAAAATACTATTTCAGAGCAGGGTTCAATGAAAATATTATTCGTTTATCATCGGCTCTGCATCCTAGGGGCGGATCCTGGACTTTTGTGAGGTATCACCATAAAACCCGACCTACCACACCACACCACACACCAGGTCCTGGATGGA
>NW_022686099.1:0-866 GCF_011630105.1 Anneissia japonica
ATTCCACAAAACAGGGCCCTTGTAAGATATGCTGTTTCTTTTGTATTCAGTATTCGGTTTTGAAACGTACATATTAAGGTTACCATGTCGAAAATTATAATTAGGTGTGTTGTACTGTATTAAATGTGATAAATAAAGTGGTACGCGATCTTTTAGAATATTGAATACAAGAAGTAAGTGTTCCACTTCATTTCTTTTAGTTAATGATATCCAATTTGCTGAGTTTAATGCTAGTTGACTGGATTCATCCCAATTTAGGTTACATGCAATCCGAGCTGCCCTGTTTTGAATTGTTTGTAACTTTTTCATCAAGGTATTTCCGCAATTTCCCCAAACCAAAATACAGTATGTTAAGTGAGAAATGATTAATGAATTAGAAATGTTGATTAGTACATTTCTTGGGAACATATTACGGCATCGTCTTAACATACATAGGCCTTTTAGGGCCTTTTCTCTAATATGATTAACATGACAGTCCCATGTAAGATTTTCATCAATTACTACTCCTAGATGCTTTGCACTCTGTACTCTTGGAACGGGATTGCCATTTATCTGAACTGTTGAACTTGTATTACTGTTACTTGTAAGCCTTTGCCTTGAGCCAAGTATCATGAACTGTGATTTTGATATGTTTAGACTTAATTTGTTCGATTTTAACCAACAAAATATATGTTCAAGATCTTGGTTTATTGTTTCCATTATTTCATTTTCATTTTTCGCTGCGTAATATATTATACTATCATCTGCATACATGCTAATTTCGCATTTATTTATTTTATTGGGAAGGTCGTTTATATAAAAGAGAAACGCAAGGGGACCAATAATTGATCCTTGTGGTACACCACATTTTATAATGTTAGGTTTCG
>NW_022686100.1:0-510 GCF_011630105.1 Anneissia japonica
TTCCCCAAAAAATTTCAGTCTATGTCAGTATGTGAAGCGTGACTGTTGTGTCAGCCTATGACCCTTGGCCTAGTTTAAGGAGGGCACTAGGTAAGACCTCATCTCAGCCTGTAGTTAGGCCTATAGTTTATCCTCTTTCTCTCTAGCCTTTGGTATAACTTTTACCTATCTACACTTTATAACAGGAGGTACTAGGCTGCTGCTGTTGTTGTAGACAATATACTAACATTTAATAACATCCAAGAACGTCGCAGTTAGTTACACAGTGACGTAGGCCTACATCACATAAGTCCGTGAGATTTCATAGGCCTACCGTAGGTAAACATAGAAAGAGCAATAATAGTAAAACTCGAGCGTCACGACATTGCGAAGTGTCTGCTCTTGTTCCTCGTATCGAACTATGGAACGCCGTTACAGCCTTTGGTGGCTCTTTTCCGTTCGGCGGATTTGTTATTCGGCCCTTTTAACATTACGTTCGGTGCTTTTACATTACGTTCGGTGCTTTTTACA
>NW_022686101.1:0-2267 GCF_011630105.1 Anneissia japonica
TGCGATAGGCTATGAACGGTGTATCCGGAAAAACAGACCTAAGACGTTCTGTGGTCTGTAGGATGTTTCTTGGTAACCTAGGGTGATAGGTTGTGACCAGTGGCACTCTGGTCGATCGTTGGCGTGGTTTGTACGTCAGTGTTTGAGCACGAGGTATGTCCTTTGCTTTGTTTTTATAGCATTTTCAATGGGTCCTCGATGGTAATTTCTATTCCGGAGATGTCCGGATAGTTCTTCTGTTCGATTCTGAAAATCTAAATCCGAAGAACAAATGCGTCTCATGCGCAATGCTTGGCTGTACGGAATGTTTTTTGTACAGTATATATATATATATATATATACAGTATATATATATATATATATATTTGAAAATGATATTTAGAAGTCTATTCGATATTATTGTCTTCATACCATAATACTTGAATGTGATATTTATTTTGTCTACATAATTTCATTTATGCTAAAGTTATCTAGGCCTATATACTTTTCTTAATTTTTCTTGATGTTTCTTTTATTTCTTTTCACTTTCTCCATTATATTCATTTTCTTTTCTTTTTTATTTCTTTTCCCTTTCCAGTTTTTCTTTTCCGTTCTTCCTTTTCCTACCTTTAATTTTCTTTTCCGTTTCTTTCCCTTTCAATATTTACATATGTTTATATATCATTTGAAAATGATAATTAGCCATCTCATAGACATGAGTTCTATTCGATATTAGTGTCTTCACACCATTAATTTTAATATTTGATTTATGTTTATATAATTTCATTCATGCTAAAACTAGCTTTAATATAAATGATGTTTAATATCTGCATCATCTCTCTCCCTCTGCACTTGCTCTCAGACCATATAAAGCAGTTATTTACTTATTTTTTTTAAATTTTCATTACTTTCGATTGATTACCAATTTGTTATTCCTTAACAGTTTTCTTTTTTTTTTTAATTTCCATTTCTTTTATGTACCTTTCTTAATTGGCAATCATTCTGAAATCCAACGTGGCAGTTGTCGGACTTCTTTCTAAATGGTGTTACGTCACTGCCATAGGCAGGTCTCAATATGATTATGAGATGTTTGATGATTGCATGATATCCCTAATTATACATATACACAATCTTGATTCACAGTGCTGGTAGTTTACATATGTAAATATGAAAAAAAATTTGGCCGCCATCTTGATATCAAATATGGCAGCCATCTTGAAATTCAATATGGCGGCCTTCTGACATAATTTCTGATATCTGCATGATACTCCTGGATATCAAAAACACGAGTAGAGATTTTTGACAGTGCTAGGTGTTGTAGATATGACGATATTTACAACATTATCAATAATTAATTTGGCGGCCATCTTGAAATAGTATGGCGGCCATCTTGAAATAGTATGGCAGCAATCTTGAAATTTAATATGGTGGTCTTCTGACATATTTTCTGATGGCTGCATGGTAGTCTCTGATATCGAAAACATGGGCAACGGTCTTTGATTGACAGTGGTAGGTACTGTAGATATGAATATTGACAAAAATATAATTAATCTGGCGGCCATCTTGAAATCTAATATAGCGGCGCCATCTGACATAATTTCTGATGATTGCATGACACTCCCTGATATTGAAACATATGTAGTGATCTTCATTTGGCAATGACATGTGCTGTAGATATGAATATATTGGCTAAAATCAAATATTTTGGCGCCCATATTGGATTACAAGATGGTGACCACTAGGAGGCGTTATTTTTTGGGGTCTAATCTTTTTTTATTGATCTTTAGGTGTCACAGTATCACTGTGGGAAGTTTCATGCTTTCTTCCAGAAGTGCACGATTCTACCTGAAATTCAACCTTAGCCGCTCTACTACAGTGTCTTGTGATGTTGTGTGGTGTGGTGTCGTGTGATGTGATGTGATGTGGTGTGGTATGATGTAATGGTGTGATGATTGATGTGATGTGTGGTGTGATGTGATATGACTGATGTGTGGTGTGGTGTGGTGTGATGTGATGATATTTGATGTGATATGACTGATGCGATAACATGGTGTGGGATGTGATGTGGTAGATGCCATGTGATTTTATGTGATACGATATAATAGACTTATACAACATGATGTGATGTTATGTGATATGAAATGATATAATATAATATCATATTATATCATTTCATATCACATAACATGATGTGATGTTGTATGTGATATGAAATGATGTAATATGATATTGTTAAAATAACAATAATTATAATAATTTATTGTATAGCATTTTATATTGTATAGTTT
>NW_022686101.1:2337-7031 GCF_011630105.1 Anneissia japonica
AATATTGATATTTCTCACACTGTCATTTCAATTCCAATCGCTGTATGAATGTTAAAGCATAAAAAAAAAAAAAAACAAAAAAAAAAACAGCAACATGTAGATGTACCTGCATGCATACAGACAAAATATCACCAGATTATTGATATTTCTCACACTGTCATTTCAATCTAATCGTTGTATAAATGTAAAAGCATTTAAAAGACAAGAAAAGAAAAAAAAGCAACATGTAGATTGCTCCTTATTTACCTGCATAAAAAATACAGACATATCACCAACACACAGGTAACGAGCACAGCATAAAAACCAAATGATCCAACTCCCCATTTTGGAACCAGAAGTTTGGACTTAAGTGTGTCTGCACACAAACGCTCATCGGTTAACGACCCACTACATTGTTTTCCAGAACATTTTGGGTACATATTGACGTCACGTGATCTAACTTGGAGCGTTGCATTTTTACATGACGACCAATCACTCCATTCACTATGACTGCAATCACCACTAAACCCTTCTTGGCAGCTGCATGTGTCCTCTTGTAATTTCATGGTTCCGCTGTTGTTGCAGAACTGGTTGCAGGGTGTTTGATCAGTAAGCTTATTGGGGCAGACGACTCCACCACAGGCGTGTTCCTCAATAACATTACGTGTTCTGAACTGTTTTCCGAGAGGTCCGCATTTTTTAGAACACGCTGACCATTCGCTCCAAGCATCCATGACACAATCTTGTATCTTGCATTCGCAACAAGTACCACTGTATCCAATTTGACAATCGCAACGATTTTCGATAAGTTTCCCACTATTCAAACAAAATGTATTACACGACTGCTCCTCTGACAAAAAAGACGGAAACATAGTCTGCCCACCACAAGCCGACGACCTGTCGATGTCACGTGTTCTAAATTGTTTCCCTAGCGGGCTACAACTATGTGAGCAAGATGACCACTGGTTCCATGAACTCATCGCACAGTCTTGTACCTTAATATCACAACACTGACCTCTGAACTCATCTGGACAACTGCAATTGTTTTCATGATCAACTAAGCGGCCCCCGTTGCTGCAAATTCTATTACACGGTTGTTGTGCTGTTAGTGGAAACGAACACTTGGCTCCTCCACATTCTTGAAACTTATCTACATTGCGTGTTCTGAATCTCGTTCCAAGAGCACCACACCTTTCCGAACACGTTGACCATTCGCTCCATGCATTCAAGACACAGTCTTGTATTTTGCATTCACAACAAGTGTCATTGTATCCGATTGGACAATCGTAACGACTTTCGCTAATTGTTCCTCCATTCCGACAAAATTGATTACACGGCTGGTCTTCTGACAATAAGGAAGGGAGAATTGTCTGTCCGCATTCAGACGGCCTATCTAACATTTCACGTATTCTAAATCGTTTTCCTAGTGGACCACACGTATTGGAACAAGATGACCACTGGCCCCATGGAATCAATGCACAGTCCTGTGTCCTAATCTCACAACACTGACCAGTGAAGCCATCTGAACATCTGCAGCTTTTCTCTGAAACAATCAAACTGCCACCGTTGTAGCACGTTCGATTACATGGCTGTTGCTCTGAAAGGATAGATGAACATGCCAATCCACCACACTCTGGTGACTGTAGGATATCTCGAATTCTAAACCGTGTTCCGGAAGGTCCACACGTTTGCGAACACAGTGACCATTCACTCCATTCGCTCAGTTCACAATGTTTTATAATACACTCACAGCATTGCCCGCTATATCCAGATGGACACTTGCAGCTATTATTTACGATTGAACCACCGTTGAAGCACTTTCGACCACATGATTGTTCTTCTGTCAGTGACGATGTACATTCACTACCTCCACATTCAGGAGCCTGTACTATCGTTCGAATTCGGAATTGTGTTCCATGAGGACCACATACGTGTGAGCACGTTGACCAATCATTCCACTCGGTCATTCTGCAGTCTTGTATTTTACAATTACAGCACTTACCAGTGAATCCATTTAAACAGTTACAGTAATTATTCAATGAGGTACCATTGAAACAATTTAAATTGCAACTACGTTCTTCGAGATTATTTCCATCACACTCAATACCCCCATCTTTAGCTTGTAGTAAATGCGATCGATTTCTATGTTTTGTTCCATTTGTTCCACAGTCGTGAGAACATGCACTCCATTGATTCCAATTTTGCCATTCGCAATCGACTGGAGGAGACGAATGTATTTTTCTACCTACGAAATAACCTCCACACAGAGAACCGACTATTAGTACCGCTGATACAGCTACAACAACATGTCTGACATCCATCTTTTACGGTGGTGGAAATACAAAATAAATGTTTACAGTCATTCAGAAAAGTCATCCTACTGTTTATTCATGTGGAATCCAGGAAATAAAATTCATGTAATTGTTTGTTTATTATTTCAGGCCATTCACTAGCTCACGTGCACAGTATTGACAAATTGCGAGTCAGCGAGGCATGCGATTACCGCAAGCCATCTACCAACTGCAATTCATTCGAGGCAGGACGATGTATAGCTGCATTATTGTACCAAAAGTGCGAGGCACATTAAAACACGGTACAAATCAGTAAAAGTGAAAATGGCAATATTTTAGTAAAATTATGATGTTCATATAACCTTGTCATCGAGTAATTCTAAAATCAAACCATTTCTATTTTAGTGCATCGTCCCGAGGTAGAAAGCATACGTAAATACCAGAATGGAAGAAAATAACCTTGATTGTATTTAACAGATACAAAGCATCAAGCTTGCAATGTTTGATGGCACGTAAACCTAAATTGTAATGAATATAATCTATAATTATGGCCTCTAAAA
The DNA here is from genome assembly GCF_011630105.1 of Anneissia japonica. NCBI lineage: Eukaryota > Metazoa > Echinodermata > Crinoidea > Comatulida > Comatulidae > Anneissia > Anneissia japonica. Next base: position 5,168 of record NW_022686101.1, read on the forward strand.
GCTAATGTTACTTGGGGCAAAATTTAGGATTTTTTTAAAGTTAATTTTATAGGTCTATATGCCTAACGAACGGGCCCCAAAAAGCCCCGGGCCGCAGTGCATTGTACTGGCTGCACTGACCATACTTAAGCCACTATTCTGAGGCGCGGAGTTAATACAGCTAAGAAAAGCGTATTCCGTAACACTTTTTTAATCTCGCGTAAAAATCCCGGCATCCTTCTTGCAACCTCTCAGCTGCTATTAAACCACAGGTATGAAGATTTCCATAACATCCTTCTTGTAGCCTCTACAGCTGCTATATTAAACCACTGGTATGAAGAGTTCCATTGCATTTTTCTTGCAGCTTCTCTACAGATGCTATTAAACCAATCTAGGAAGGTAAAGCCGGTATGAGTCGTGTCTAACTAACTGGCGAGCGCGAGTATGAAGAGTTCCATGGCATCCTTCTTGCAGCCTCTCTACAGCTGCTATTAAAGAACGGGTAGGCCTATGTAGAGTTCTATTGCATTCTTCCTGTAGTCTCTCTACAGCTGATATCAAACCACGGGTATGAAGAGTTCCATGTTCAACCAAGGCTTGGTTTCTACATTAGTTTACGTGATTTAATGCAAAAAAAAAGGTCTTTAATTCGAGGTTTTACGATAATTATAAAAAAAACCATAAAGATTACAAAACAACTAATTACAACAATAACCGTATCGAAGGGATCCAAGATAGATATTACACGCTTTGTCAGTCATCAATAATGAACATAGAGTACCAGCCTACGATGGGTACAGAAGAGATTTTTTCATGTGATTAGTGACAATCCCCCTATGCAATATTATAACAATCTCAGGGGTGGACTTAATGGCGCTTGGCACTGTAATTTTAAGTCTGAATACATACCAATTGGGGAATTAACCGTTTGAGGATGATAGAGGGATTAAATAGGGATTTCATTTGTATAGCAAGGAGATGGTGCTACCCTTAATTCGTGTTATTGAGTTTACGCCCACAAACGTTGTAGTTATTAATGACTTGCCTCATATTATATACTGGGATTTTCAATGTTCTTTCTTCCTTTTTTTTTGTGAAAAGTTGAAATTTGTATTTTATTTTTAATATTGTTACTAAATATCAAGGTTATTTTGTTGTATTTTATTAGGCATAGGTTTATTGAGGAAGGTATTTTATATGTAAATGATGATGATGATAAAGAAATTATGTAAAATTGTTTGAATAAAGTTGGGTGTTCCCCACGAAAGATAAAAAAAAACGTTGTAGTTATTAATATTTTTGTTAAAAGAACATTTTATTTCTTATTGACGTCACATTCACAATTTATGAACATGCATACGTCATAAGATTATGTCTCACCTTTTCCTGGCAAAGCAAACTTTCCCGAGGTACCTTTTTCATGGATAAACACCACTGTTCTGTACATCTGACTAGGGTTACAAGAGCCGCATTGTTTGCATTGTATATTGTATAATACTTACACAAGGTACGTCAACAACTGAATTATTCTTATTTAATTTTTTTTTCTTATTTTGATTTATTTCTTTCGAAAGTGTACTTTCTATCACATATAATTGTCTACTTAGGCCTAGTCTTACTAATACATAGCCTCACCGTCCCCCGGTAGCGATTTTTTTTCCCGTACGAAACATTTACATGAAACTCCACTCGGGCCGTCTCGGCTGAATCGACCCGAAAATCTCATTGCAGAATTCAGGAGGTCAAAAGGTCATCAACAGATAAACGTCTACAGAACAACTTCTGAGAGAACGTCGCTGTCTAATTTTTAAAAATACATTGATGTTACCGTGTTTATACCAATGGGTCGTTTAAAATGACATAATATTTGATTAAGCTGCACGAG
>NW_022686101.1:7241-8303 GCF_011630105.1 Anneissia japonica
TCTAAGCCCACTGTTTACAGGCTTGCAACACTGATATTTTATATACAAATCCAGCAGACATAATCCACGTAATAACTACTTTTTCTTTAATAATCTGATCGTGGCAGATCCATAATATTTTGCGAGTGACAATGGAGGGTCAGTGGTTCGAAGGTCGGGATCCAATGGTCGAGAGAAGAAGTAGTTTAAATAAAAGTAATTTTATTCGATAACAATTTATCGTGTATACGATAAGAAGAATATTTTGACAAATCCACTCAAATGACGTAATCATGGAAAACGGTAAAATCGTTGTTATTACTACGATTTGATTTATCTATGATTATGACGTTTTAAAGTCAGGATCATAAGGGAAAAATGATATGTTGTAGAACTGATTTATCTAAGTTATTTGATGAAAAACTGGGAAACGGTGAATAAAATACATATTTTTAAATATTTAGAAGCCGGGGAAATTGGCGTAACCGAACTTTTTTTACACATTTTCCCCATAGTTTTTAAATATTCAAAAAACCTCCTTTATTTCTTTAATCTTCAATATGAGCAATTGATTTTTAACTTTTTATCGTTATCCTTTCAAGTATAAACAGGCCTTTAGGGTGTTCCATTAAGCTCGGTTTCCATAGAATCTCTCATCCTGTCTGAGACAGTCGCCGACAGTCGTCTGGGAGCGACGAATCGGGGTGTCTTCCCTTTTGCGTCAGATCATCTAGCAATGTGCCCTGACTCGTCTGCAACGCAATTGGCAAAGTTGAACCAGGTTCAACCTTCACGAGAGGGTGTCGCCGAGAGGGTGAGCGATTCTCCGGAAATTATGCTTTACCTATTGTTGGGATCCAGAGGAGGCTGTCCTCTCTGGCGGTTTTAGCCATTTTATTCTCTTATCCAAATAATTATTTTACAGAAATTTCCAACTTTGCCACCCACTGATTCCGCAACTGATATGCAATTAATTGGTATAGCCTAATGTACACTTTTGTACTTTTGAACAATTTTTGTGTGGCATGAAAGGTTTCAGTGGCGGTTATAGAATATATTTTCTGGGATGAGGGGCTAAGCTGT
>NW_022686101.1:8352-21199 GCF_011630105.1 Anneissia japonica
CGCTTAAATCCATGATGCCTCCCCGCGCGTCGCCACTGTAATGAACACTGTGCCACAAACAAATATGCAAATCAAATTGTATAAGCAACTCATTGTACCTTATAACAATAAATTTTTTTATCTCATTGACGACTTCAAACTTTGATCACTTTGAATGAGACTTTCACTCTGAATCTGTAATCACTGTGCAAGTAATATAATGTGTAAACCAGCATAAGTAATTTATTATACATTGCAACAATAAAGTTATATCCTTATAAATTTAACCTGATCACGTTGCATGGGACTTTAATCCTAACTAATCTTAATGCTTTAAACCTGCTTATACAGAAGTCCAAGAGGTCTGACTGTCAAGATATTATTAAAATTGAAACGGACTACTACTACTGCAAAACAGAGGGCGCCCTTAAGAATGCTGATATCTGATAAGGCGCCGCTTACCTAATGGTAAAGTTTTGCTTTTTGTTTCGTGTATGCAAAATAAGGATCCGTTCACACTGCTACCGACAATCAACAGACGGCCTTGCTTCGTCTATCGCTCACAGGGAGCGCGTTAGGCTTCGTTGTGCGACGATCGTACGACGCAGTGAATGCCCAGCATTAACTGCCTTACAAATAAAATACTTAAAATGTTAAACTATAGTGAAACAAATGTTATTAAGCGAATGTATTTGATCCATTAGACTCGTATCAGTTTGCTTACAAAAGTAAGATTTGGGTAACTTTTCTTCATTCTATTTACTCTCATCTAGAAAAAGAAAGGTTCTTACACCAGATCAATGTTCTTTTACTTCTCCCCAGCCTTTAATAACATACTGTTCACCTCATCTATGTACTTCAAAAACTGTCCTCCATTAGCATCAGCCCCCCTCATTATATCTCAATGGATGGGAGAAATGTAAATGTAATAGGCCGCAATGTATTAGGATTGGTGATTTGTTATCAGACTTAATTGTATTTAATACTGGTGTACCACAAGGTTGTATGTCCAGTATATATTTTTTTCAATATACTCTTACCTATGACTTCTGTCTCAATAATAATTCATGTAAACCTATACGCATTGCTTATGACACTGCTACTACTGGACTTACCTTGTCAGAAAATGAATATAACTAATGCGGCTCTCTGGAATTTGAGGGGTTGTGTGACTATTCAATTCAATTCAATTCAACATTTATTTACTTCCTTTTTGAATCAGACAAATATATTACAATTGATTTAAAATAAATTGCAGGAGAGAAAGAAGGCAAGAACCCGAGAAGATAAGAAAAACCAATCTTGTGGAGGGACAGCCTGAAATAAGAGGAAAAAATGAGATTAACGAAAGAGACAAAAAGACAAAACAGGACAGAAAGGGACAAAAAACAACACATTCAAAACAAGTCTAAGACAGACCGCGCGAAAGGTAGCAACCAAGTGGAGATGGAGGAGATTGAATAAATGTTAAAAAATTGTAGTCAGAAGTTAAGAGTTTTTTTAATTGGTTAGTAAAAATTTTAATGGAAGATGCATTTATCAAGTATGAGGGTAACGAATTCCAAAGTTTGGGGCCCGAAAATCTGATGTTGTGCTGGAAGTAATTGGTTCTATGGTTGGGTATACGGATATTAGCGCAGTTACGTGTGCTGTAATCTGTCTCTTATACACATCTAGATAAAGGAATAATTGGATTTAAAAGTGTTACAGAAGTGACAAGGTAAGAGACCATGGTAGGAGGAGTACATAAAAAGACCTTGCTGAAGGGAATTAATGTCGGCGAGTTTAAGATTGAGATTAGAAAATAAAGAAGAAAAATGCGACCATGGTGGAACGCCAGATATAATCCTGATAGCCTTCTTTTGAATGATTTGAAGTTTGCTTAAGTTGGATGAGTAGGTGTTTCCCCAAACAATGTTGCAGTAGCTCAGATAGGGGAGAACAAGAGAGCAATAAAGAATACGAAGAACATTGTGGAGAACAAAAGAGGATAACCTAAAAATGATACCAAGGCTTTTGGATACTTTATTTTCAATTTGGGAGATTTGTTTTTTCCAATTTAATGCACTGTCAAGATAAACTCCTAGGAACTTAGCAAATTCGGTATTGGGAATTTCGTGATTATCAATATAGATTTTGAAATTCGAAGGATCGAGAGTTTGTGATTTTTGGGGACTTCGAAACAGAATGAAGCTACACTTCTCGTGATTAATTGAAAGTTTGTTGGCAGCAAAGTATTGAGAAGTGGAATTTAAATTAGAGTTAACAATGTTGAATAAAGAATGAATATTTTTGTTAGAATATAGGATAGTGGTGTCATCAGCATAAAGAAAAAAAGAAAGAAGGTTGGAAGACAAGTGAACATCATTAATATATAAAAAGAACAGAAGAGGGCACAATAGGGATCCCCGGGGGACACCACAAGTAATCTGGCGAAAGTTGGAGATAGTGTTGAGATATTTAGTGCATTGTGAACAGTTAGAGAGGTAACTTCGAAAAAGATTGAGAGCGGGACCACGATTACCATAGTGAGAAAGTTTATATAAAAGGATGTTATGGTCAATAGTATCAAATTATACACATCTAGATGTGTATAAGAGACAGCCTGATGGCTTTCTTTTGAATGATTTGAAGTTTGCTTAAGTTGGATGAGTAGGTGTTTCCCCAAACAATGTTGCAGTAGCTCAGATACACGGGCTAGCTTCATTCTGTTAGGAAAGACCCCCTTGGAAATCGAGAGGTTAAAAATATGACATAGGGGTTGACAGATGAAGTTGCAACATATTTGATGACTTTGGTATGGAAATTATCAATACCGGGTGATTTATTAACTTTAAATGAGTTTAATATACAGGCCACTTCAGATTCATTAACAGGGGTAAGAAAAATAGAATTAGGTGTAGGGTTGGGTAAGAATTCCTTAAAGGATTCGTTAACTTGGGGAATTTTGTTAGCTAAAGAGGGTCCGATTTCAAAGAAGTAGTCATTAAATTCAGATGCAATTGTTGTGGGATCGTTAGTTTGTTCACCATTACAATTGAAATAAGGATTTGATTGGTTATTGGGGTTTTTTTTATCAGCAGATTTATAGTATTCTTGATAAGTAGACTTGATATCATTTTTGTTTTTGAGAAATAAATTTTTGTAGTAGGTAGCTTTGGTAATTTTAATAAGTGAATTTAATTTATTGCGAAATTGTTTGTATTTGGTTTCATTTTTGGTAGATGGGCAATGAAGGAATTTTGCATAAAGTTTTTGCTTATGTTTAATAGATTTGAGAAGGCCGTTGGACATCCATGGTTTAAGCTTATGTGATTTTTGTTTACATTTTAGAATGGGAAATGCTCTTCATAGAGATTTTTGAATATGTTTTCAAAATTATTATAGGCTTCATCGGGGTCTTGCACATCAAGGACTTCAGACCACTGTTGGTTACAAATATGTTGGCGAAAATTCTCTAAAGTTAAGGGATTAATATTTCTAAATCTAGGTATTACTTCCATATCCGAGCCAACTGCACCATTGGATGGGTGAGCAATATTCGATAGATAGGATATGTTAAAAACAGGGAGATGATCACTTATGTCACTGTATGATAAACCACTGAGGTTAGGGCAATCAAACATGTTGGTAATAATATTGTCAAGCAGGCTAAAAGAAGTATTTGTAATACGGGATGGTCTATGAATAAGGGGGAGATAATGATTACTAAAGAAGGAACTTCAAAATAATAGGCATCGTTGCTAGATTCATGTTTAAGTATATCGATGTTAAAGTCTCCAAGAATATAGGCATAATTATTTTCACACGACAGTTTGGCCATAACACTATCAAACTGATCAATAAATTTAGTAGAGTCAAGGGATGGAGCTCGATAAAGGGTGCCAACAATAATATTGTTGTGATTTGGTTGAATGATTTCGATAAAAATGGACTCACAAATATCAGGATTAAGGTTGAGATCTTTTCGTAAAGAGAATTGAAGGCCATCACGAATATATATGGCTACTCCACCACCATGTTTATGAGTTCTGTGGTTAGCTACAACATTATAATTGGGAAGTTGGACTAGTGGATTATCGTCTTTGAGCCAAGTCTCACTAATTGATATTATGTCAAAAGGAAAATTAAGGGACGTCAGAAACTGTTTAATTTGGTCAATATTTTTTAGAAGACTTCTAGAATTAAAATGTATTGTGGAAAAACTGTTTCTTTTGGTATTATTGACTAAAGACGAGAACTGGCTCGGATAATAATATTCGGAAGTACTGAGTTGGTTATTAAAAATTTGAGAATCGGGGTCAAACTCGGATGTGAATTGATCATGAGACTCTTCAGAGGGGGAAAAAATCTGGTCAGCTAGTCGGTCAGTGTTCGAAGTGTTTACTCTGGGTTGAAAATTTAATTCAGACATAAAACACAGAAAATAAAAGCAAAAACAAAAGATAAACAAAGAACACACACAAAAAAGAAGAAAATAAAAAGCGAAAGGTCAATCAAAGAGGAACGGGAAAAATTAGTCAGTGAAGCGGTCAGTAAGAAAGGCCTTGTTTACTTAAAATGGTCAATGAAACGCAAAACATAGAAGACTCGAAGATTGCATGAAAGACATAGGTTGAAGCACAGTATAAATAGTAAGAATATATGGAATGCTACATGTAATAAGCACAGAGAATCAAACGCATCAAGAAGCATAAAAATAGTGTTATAAATCACATAATAGAGATTATAATAATAAATAAACGTAAACGTAAATAATAAACGTATAAATAATGAAAAGATAGAGATAATTATTAACATCAACAAAATACAAGGTAAGAACATTGTAAATGCCAACATCTTACCACGATGTAAGTAATACAGGTCCTAATAAGCATTAAAACAAAAGCAATAGTAATAGTACAATGTAACAGATCACAATAATAATAATAATAATAATAATAATAATAATAATAATAATAATAATAATAATGACATATAATAGCCGATCAGGCTGTTTACTTCTTCATTAGCAAATTTTGTATAGAAAAAAATATCGCCATCGGAGACGTTCTTTGACAACCTAGTCGGAATATTTTTCAGCAAATGCTGCCGCTACCTTACTTATTTATCCTGCATATCCTAAGTTGGACGCTATAGCATCCCTGATCCACGGAAGGAAGTTCTTTCTGTTGCCCTTATGCTTGTATTAACTTTCATCGTTTATTTGACCGTCCTTTACCACTCTTTCCCTCAATTCTGCCTTCTGTAAAATGTCTTCTCTTGGCAATTGTGATGTTTGATGTGACCAAAGTATTTTAATTTGAGTTTGAGAAAGTGTATTAGCCAGTTTTCATTAGTGCCCAATTGTTCGCTTATCGATTAATTTGATCTGTGTTTCCTCCACGAAACGCCCATTACTCTTTGGTAACACTTCAGCTCAAAACATAATATGTGAAAAGGTGAAGGCTACCATATATTATATGGTAGCCTTCAACTTTTCACTTAGAATCCAGGACTCACATCCATATATAGCTGTAGGGAATAGGCCTATGCACGCTCTTATGATTGCAACTTTTGTATTTAGGTTCTGGCCTTTCCATAAATACGTCACCTTTTTAATTTTGTTCATCCCAATTGCTATACTTTTTTAATTTTGCCAATGTGGCTAGCATCTTCATAATTTGTCAATAAATATTCATATCTGGTTACTATTTCGAGAGGTTCACCATCTATCAAGGTTATCGTATTAAAATCTGGTCTGTCTGTTATGTGTTTTGATAGAATCATTTCATCAGGTTGTTTCTTTACTGGGAAAAGTTGTTAAAGAACTTTTAAGATTTTTTTGTTGTTAGTGGTATCAGTATTAATTTCTTCCAATCGGACGGCCACAGGCCCCTTCTTCCAAATTTTCTGTTGTGGTCTCTGTCTTTCCCTGTAGTAAAAACAGGGAACAGTAATTTCAATGTTCCCCGGTAAAACTAACTTGTCTTTCATTGTCATCGGTCTCAACTTTTTTTGATTCAAAACTCTTTAGTAATATCTTTAGTTATATCTTCCTTGTATGACCTTTCAGAGGGATAGTTCTGTAATTAGAGAATTTTTTAAGATCCCCCTTTTGTTGGTAGTGGTATTAGTATTGGTTTCTTCCAATCGGACTGCCACAGACCCGTTTTTCCAGAGTTTCTTAAAGAGATGATGCCTCTACCTGATGTTTCCTAATGTTCCCTAAAATGTGCGGCGCAAAAATGTTCGATCACTCAATGTTGACCAAAGTCTCAGTGTAATCTACTCTCATCAGTTCAGACAATGGCTCCTATCCCAGTCTCTATCTAATGCCCTTCTCTCATAGCCTAGGCCTACTCCTCGTTTGACCAATCTTTGACGTTACTCATCCATCTTGATTTTGATCTTCCTCTCCTTTCTTCTGTTCTATTTTTTCTCGCAATTCTCTCGCCCTCTCTCTAATCTGTTTTTTATGCATACAAAATTTCATTTTAATTTCTGTTTTTGCCATTATGGCTGATTTACCTTCGTAAAAGCATTATTGCAAGCCTACGTAAAAGCCAAAAAGTATCAGATAGAAATGGTGAAATTTATAACACTATTAGTGCTAAAATGTGTATTCATTTAATGTGTAAGTATTTTGATGAAATATTGGAATTGACATTGCGTAAGATTTTTGCTGCGTGATTGTAAAAAATCACAAGGTTTTAGACATAATGTGTCGACATAATAATCTTCTGATAAACATCTGACAGGAAAACATCTCATTATGTCCATAATCGGCGCATCATATGCAGAATGAGCATGGAACATTTGATAATATCTCGGCACAGCTTTATACACGTACCAAATTCAAATTCTGATGAAGGCCTATATTTTAGTTGCCAACGTTGAACTACATTAATTCTTGCTTAAACTTGATATATTTTTATTTATATAATAATATGCATGAAATAAATATCTTTGAATAAATAATCTATTTGGTATATATTAGTAGTTAACATACGTAAACTCGTGCGTTTCTGGAGCATGCGTATTGCATATTATATTCCTGGCTAACACGTGCTGATATATATCTGTCTCTTATACACATCTAGATGTGTATAAGAGACAGATTTAATTTATTGCTAATAGCTTGATAGCTTAATTGATTTTTGTAAATTAATGAGCAATTCAATGGTTCTATTTATTTATTTATTTTAAATGAATGTTTTAAACGACATGTTTCGACGTTTCAAACGTCATCATCAGGCAATAGCGCTGTGCTACTGACGGCTTAAATACTGCCGGTCAGATGTAAAGTGAAAACAAGCAAATATTAAGGTAAGTCATGTATATAGAGTTCAGGAATGCTATGGTAAGTCATGTATATAGGAATTAGAATGAATTAGAATGAAAGAGTGATATTGTAATGAGTTGCTGGGTTGTTAAGTGACGGATTTCCCCAAGCAATGTAAAGGGCTTCTTTTATTTTAAGTTGTTGAGTGTTGGGGGCGGAGTCAAGAATAGTAAAACAGTCTGGATTAGATGTTATGACATTTAGAATTAAATAAGCAAAAAACATCATCAATATAACGTCGGTAAAAAAGAACAGGTGCATGAGTAAACGATTTGATCCAGGATTGTTCATGGTGTCCCATGAAAAGGTTAGCTAGGACGGGTCCCAATGGGGAACCCATTGATACTCCATCTATTTGGTCATAAAATTCATTATCAAAAAGAAAATGTGTTTTAGAGGTGCAAAACATGAATAGCTTCTTAAGGTCTTCCGTAGATAATTTACAATTGTTATTGTTTTTTAGGATATAATCAATAGCTAATGATATTGATTCGTTTAATGGGATGTTGATGAACAAGCTTTCAACATCGTACGAAACTATAAATTTAATAACGGTATCGATACTATTAATTTCTTTAACAAATGAAAACGTGTCATTAGCAATGTAAAAACTATTTATTTATTTTGTAGTCAAACTTTCTATAAGGTGTCATAAAAATAAATGAATAAAGAATTTGTGTAATGAAATTTTCAGACGGGACTCGAACCTGCGACCTTTCGCTGCCAAGGCGAGCATCATAACCATTAGACCACGGAGAGTTCATGTTTGAACAGATTCAAACATCGCCGAATACAATCCATTACACAATAGTTACGGCCAGAAAAAAATAATGGCATAAAATATAAATCAAGATAGCTGTTAACACTCTTAAATTTTATAAATTATCAACGAAAGATAAATAGAGTGTTGTTCGAATAAATGACATAATAATACATCGAGTAGCATAGCTCTCAACGAATGTATTTCTATTAATAAATTAATTAAGAAATTGTGTAATAAATTGCCTCCGACGGGACTCCAACCTGCGACCTCTCGCTGTCAAGGCGAATGTCATAACCATTAAACCACAAAGTCTTCATGGTTGAACAGATTCAAATACAGTCAGATACACTCCATTACACATAGGTACCACTAGAAACAAATAATGGCATATAATATAAATCAAGATAGCCGTTAACACTGTTAAATTATATATAAATCATCAACGAAAGGTAAATACAGTGTTCGAAAAAAAGGACAATACATCCTGTAGCATAGCTCTTAAGAAAAGTAGTCCTATAAATAAATAAATAATTTGTATAATAAAATGCATCCGACGCTGTTGAATTGCCTTGCATGAACACTGTGCCAAATAAAAAATATGTAAACCAAATTGTATATGCAAATTATTATACCTATAACATATATATTATAACAATAAAGTTATCTCCTTTAAGACTTTAAACTGATCACGTTGCATGAGACTCTTATCTACGATCAGCCATAGAAACAGCGCTTCTATCTTGGCCCTATCGGTTCCGTTCAAGCTTGTGATTGGTTGAAATTGAACGACGTGACGGCTTTAAAATAAAACTAAGGCCAATTTTATCATGGCTTTCGGCCTATCTTATAATGTTAAACAAGTTAACTGCGCTTTTATTCTGGGCACCTTTTGGCACTGTTTAAAGCTTGTGATTAGTTGGAATTGAAAAAAAAAAAGACAACGGCGTTTTCATTACGGCCCTGATGGCTAACCATACTCATTTTAATGCTTTAAACCTGCTTATACAGAATTGCAAGCCCTCCGACTGCCAAGGTATCCTTGAAAATAAAACGGACTACTACCACAAACAAGGCGGGCGACCTTCAGAATTCTGACACTTGATAGGGCGCCCCTACCTAATGGCAGTGTTTCTCTTTTCGTTCGTGTATGCAAAGTAAGGAGAGTCGGATTTGCTTACACCAAAATAGAGTTTTATTGTTCTAATATTTTATTCAATCAATCAGCTGCTTTATACCTTAAATGTTTTAAATATTTTATATTCCAATATGTGTCAGCATAATTTTTATAGGATTGCTATTTTTAATGTTTTAGTGTCTTTTCTTAACTTTGTACTAGACCTGTTTTAAAATTTACGATAAACATGCATTTGACCTATTTTCCCGTATTGGACAAATAAAGCGAATCTTGCGTCTTGAGTCTTGAATCCTCTTCCAAATATATTTCGTTATAATCTAGCCAAGGCTGTTAAAATTGTTCCAGCTATAATGATTACAGTTATTACTGCTAAAAGGATATAGTTTTTAAGCCCTGTTATCTCATGGAAGTAGAACACACCCCACAGTAGAGCAATCAAAGTGGGACCCTGTAAAAAATGATTCTAGCATTAAAACTTTGCACGTTACAAGTAGGTTTACAAATGCATTTCATTACTTCCTAACGACCACATATAGGCCTACCAAAATTAGCTATGTACACTTAATATCAAGTTTAGCTGCCTACAGTAGTTGCCTGTTATTGTAAACATTCTTAACTTGGAATATGGTAGGACAATGGACCTTCCAGAGTGTCTATCAAACAACTGACCAATCAGAACAGTCCCAGGAATGCTCGCTTGTCTTCTAACAAGCACACGTGTTGTCCCACAAAACGCACGTGTGCGTATGTTTTTACACTGTCGTTTTGTAGGACATTATTAGCAACAATAACCGGGGCGGGGCGGGGCTTAGGGGAAAGGTCCGTTTACTCTAATTACCTTGTCATTTGGATGGGACGTTAAATCGTTGGGCCCATAGCAGAACAAGCGAACAAAACGAACTCAGAGTACTACTTGAAAAGTATATATTGTTTTCTTGTGTGCTGAACATGGTAGATATGAGCACCTCTATATTAGCTTTATTTCATGATTATAAACCTATACACAGTTATTGCTTAAAAAATTCAAACTCACTTTACGTTCCTTTTGTAAGACTAACCAAAAGCCAATTTTTTATTTCATCATAGCAGGTGCAATGCATACAATATTATTATTATCTAAATTTATATTTTTGTATTCTTGTGTAAATAGCAGAACAAGCGAACAAAACGAACTCAGAGTACTACTTGAAAAGTATATATTGTTTTCTTGTGTGCTGAACATGGTAGATATGAGCACTGTGCTGCAGGGGGACCCGGAGCTTATATTTGTTTGACAAGGACTAGGTCTACTAACATTCTAACAGTTAAAACTGTTTTTACTTTGAATTTACTTTTAAATTGAATTTATTAGCTTACATCGAAGTCATAGTAATCCTAAATATCATAGCAGGTGCAATGCATACAATATTATTATTATCTAAATTTATATTTTTGTATTCTTGTGTAAATAGCAGAACAAGCGAACAAAACGAACTCAGAGTACTACTTGAAAAGTATATATTGTTTTCTTGTGTGCTGAACATGGTAGATATGAGCACTGTGCTGCAGGGGGACCCGGAGCTTATATTTGTTTGACAAGGACTAGGTCTACTAACATTCTAACAGTTAAAACTGTTTTTACTTTGAATTTACTTTTAAATTGAATTTATTAGCTTACATCGAAGTCATAGTAATCCTAAATATCATAGCAGGTGCAATGCATACAATATTATTATTATCTAAATTTATATTTTTGTATTCTTGTGTAAATAGCAGAACAAGCGAACAAAACGAACTCAGAGTACTACTTGAAAAGTATATATTGTTTTCTTGTGTGCTGAACATGGTAGATATGAGCACTGTGCTGCAGGGGGACCCGGAGCTTATATTTGTTTGACAAGGACTAGGTCTACTAACATTCTAACAGTTAAAACTGTTTTTACTTTGAATTTACTTTTAAATTGGATTTATTAGCTTACGTTGAAGTCATAGTTATCCTAAATATCATAGCAGGAATAATACATACAATATTATTATTATCTAAATTTATATTTTTGTATTCTTGTGTAAAGCGCCTTTAAACACGAATATTCATGAACAGGGCGCTATACAAATTTGGTAAATAAATAAATTGTGTTAGTAAGCCATACTTAGTAGCAGTAGCAGCAGTACCGGCAATAGAAGCAGAAGTGGCAGAAGCAGTTGTGCAGCAGTAGAAGTAACCGCTATTGCTACAGCAGTAGTATCAGTACCAGTAGCAGTTAACCAAACAACAGGGAACAAAATCCAACTCAGACTATATTACTTCAAACCGCGGTCCAGACCCAACTCCTCGGAATATAGTCCATGTTGAATCAAAGCTAAATAATAAAACGTTTGTTGCAGCACTGACATCAGAATGTTTGTAATGCAACAAGTTTCGAATGCAGTCTTAAAAAGTGTACACAAACATTATATTACTCTTATTTCAAGCGAAGACCAAAGTCAAACATAATGAAGAGAGATTGCCAGTTACCTATTGCAGTTTTCTTGGATTCATTTCCAGCACAGTCGGTGGGGCATCCCCGAAAGCTATATTCTACCTCTACCGTGCTCTTGTACTACCTGTACTTGAGTATGGAATTCCAGCCTGGTTACCTCATACTGCTACACATTCCGATAGTCCAAAGAAGGGCCACACGACTGGCACTGGGACAATTTAGAGGTGATATGGAATATATTGACAGATTATCTAAACTTCACTGGCCTCAACTTTCAACCCGAAGGCAATTTCTTTTGATTTCATTTTTTTGCAAGGTTCTTTTGGGTTATGTCGACTGTACAAGTATTTCTAACTCTATCCAAATCTTTTTTACCTCGCCACAGTGAAATTCTCTTCTTCAAACATCTTAAAGCTAATCATGATTTTCTCCACAAATCTGCAATTCACGCTTTCCCTCGTCTTTGGGAAGACCTTCCTAATGATCTTAAGAATACTCTCGTCCTTGATTCCCTTCCCATATTTATTTCTAGACTCAAATCACACTTATATACACAACATCCCTCATCTGAATAAAAATGATCTCATAACTGTAATAATCTTGTTGCTATGGTGGTTATTGTAATTGCAACTACTATAACAACAATAACAACAACAATAATCGTAATAATTATAATAATGATAATAATAATAATAATAATAATAATAATAATAATAATGATAATAATAATAACTATTATAATATTAATAATATGATAATGATGATGGTTATTATTTTTGTTATGATTGTTATAATGGAGATAATGGTAATTGTAGTTATAATGGTACATAATGGTGATAATAATAATAATAATAATAATAATAATATTAATAATAATAATTATAATAATAAATAATAAATAATAAATAATAAAATAATAATGGGAATTTTGCTGTAATGATGGTAATAATAACAATAGGTTTTGTAGAATAATTTAATTATTATTGTTATTACTGTACTTAAATGGTGATTGTGATGACCTTGTTTTTTGCTTTTAATGACTGTTTTTGCATTTATTCTGTTTTTTATTTATTTATTCTTTTTTTTAAATTTTTTTGCTTGCTTTTTGCTTGATGTTGTGATGTGTTTTCTATTATATTTTATCTTATATTTTAATGATGTTTTTTTTTTTTTATACTGGATGGGAG
>NW_022686101.1:21924-53380 GCF_011630105.1 Anneissia japonica
TCATAGCAGGTGCAATGCATACAATATTATTATTATCTAAATTTATATTTTTGTATTCTTGTGTAAAGCGCCTTTAAACACGAATATTCATGAACAGGGCGCTATACAAATTTGGTAAATAAATAAATTGTGTTAGTAAGCCATACTTAGTAGCAGTAGCAGCAGTACCGGCAATAGAAGCAGAAGTGGCAGAAGCAGCTGTGCAGCAGTAGAAGTAGCCGCTATTGCTACAGCAGTAGTATCAATAGCAGTAGCAGTTAACCAAACAATCGGGAACAAAATCCAACTCAGACTGTATTACTTCAAACCGGTCCAGACCCAACTCCTCGGACCACAGTCCATGTTGAATCAAAACTAAATAATAAAACGTTTGTTGCAGCACTGGCATCAGAATGTTTGTAATGCAACAAGTTTCGAATGCAGTCTTAAAAAGTGTACACAAACATTATATTACTCTTATTTCAAGCGAAGACCAAAGTCAAACATAATGAAGAGAGATTGCAAGTTACCTATTCAAGCTGACAACAGGCGACGAATCTTTTCATACACCCGATTCCTTCCGAAGCAGTATATTTTAAATACGCCGATTCTGTCACTGTTATTATATACGATTAGACAGACAATCGCACGTCATGCGGGGCTGTGTCTGTAAAGTTCTGTAGCTTTACCATGCTCGGATCCCCGTTTTGACATTAATTAAAAATTTCAATGAATATCAATGTTATGTTTTAAAATATGCGCTACTCACTTATCTGTTCTGAAAATGTTGTTCAGCTACCCCGTTCAAACAACTCTGGCTCCTCCACTGCTTTAACACACCGTACATTGGTATTCTGTAGACTTTGTTTGCTGACAATTTACAATGTGCAGCAAATACGCGCGTGGTCCAAACCAAGCGGCAAATTCGAACGTTGGCGGTTCAAATGAAGGATTTTAAATAAGTACGGTACGGTAATGATTGTATTGTTCCATTGATCATGTGTGGTCTTTCTCACGGACGAGGTTTGATTCAACGCATTGTTAATTTTACACAAAGGCATATTAATGACGACTATTTGATTGTTGAATTATGATTTAACGTAAAATGTGATAAATTAATAAATTCAATAAACGAATAATGTATTCAAATTATGAAATATTGGATTGTCAAACACTATATAACAAGCTATTATTTATCCTTGGTCGATTTCGGTAATAAATGAATGTATTAAAAACGTAATAATAAAATGCTCGATTATTTCAATGTCGATTTATCATAACAAAACTATGTTAAAAAGCACTTGTGACCTCTGACATTCTTTCTAATTCTCAACCTACATGGTATTCGTTTTTTCTTTGTTCTGTTCTAACCCAGAAACCTTTTCAGATAAAGGTAATGGTAAAGGCAGGATACTTTGTCATTGTGCTGAATGGACATTTCCACTAAGCCCCACCCCTTGGATATTCTTGCTAAGGTCCCACAAGACGACTGTAGCCTGGTTCTCACGAGAGCCCTAGTATCCGGATCGGGCGCTAACCGTTAGCGGTAACCGTTAGCACCTGCGTGAGAACGCCCGATCGGTTAGCGTTAACCGTTAGCGGTATCCGGATACGCTAACGGTTAGCAAGCGCTATCGATTAGCAAGTTGAGGGCGTTTCTATCATCTACCAATCACACGTACGCGTTTACAATTTCCAGTTTCTTATTGGCCAGTGATTCGATCATCATATTGTTGGTATCCGGATCGGGATTTTCTCGCATAGACGCACGGCAGCTAACGGTTAGCAGGATCCGGATCCTGCTAACCGTTAGCTGCCGTGTGACAACATAGCCAGTGTTAAAGCATACGCGAACACGTGCATTGTGGGACAACTCATGTGTTTGTGAGACGCGTGCGTATCTAGCGCTGTTCTGATTAGTCAGTTGTTAAGTTTGATTGACACTCCAGAAAGGTCTATTGCGCATGGGCGTGGTTCGTGACTACTTCATGCTAACATCAGTCCACATTTTTTTTTCTTTTTCAATTTGGATATATTTATCTTTTTCTACTATTTTCAAGAGCTAGAGAAACTATAGGGCTGGGGAAGTTAGTTAATAAAAATGTCTGGTCCTAGTAAGTTTTGGCCAAGAATTTTCTGCTGGCCAGAATTGGTTTTGAACCGAGTTGGATATGAATCGAATTCTGGACTAAGTCTGTTTTGATCTATGGATGGGCAAGTTGGTTACAATTTTGAACATGGAGTGAAGGACTTTGTGCATTGTATGATTGATTCTATGCCAGTGACCACGAAAAGAGTATAGAAACTATTCTTAACTGTGCCTTGTGTCTAATTTTTAAAAAAAGTAAAAATATGCACAGACTAGCAGCAGTTTTGACATTATAGGTCTAAGAAGCAGTAGCTAGTCGGTGTAAAATACGAACCGTTCCACAAAGCCTGTCCACCTTGGATATTGTTGATAAAGGTCATTCCCACCATCCCAAACGATAACGTAGTTGTAGTGGTAGATTTGTGATAGTAGCAAAAAAAGAATTAGAGTGTGCGATAAACTGTACTCACTGCTGTAACAATCGGAAATGACACAGATGTGGAAAGGATGTCATTTGCAACAAACCAGCCTGATTGAGCTATACCCCACATCACCCCTGCGGCCATCGATGGTAAGATTAACCCCGGGGGTAACTGTGGCTGGTTCCTCTTCAATACACAGTACAAAAAGAAGTAGATACTTGAGGTTAGATAAATTCCACAATAATGAGAAAATACATAATCCAATCCTGAAAGAAGAACAAAACTTAGAATATCAGAACTGAAAAAGTAAAAATTACCCAGTGACAATAATTACCAGACCCCACCCCTCCCCCACCACCGCGCACTCTTGCATACGCCACAGCTACTTACCATTACTACTTGATCCTTCAACATTTTGCTGAATCCAGATGCATGGGACAAAATTTAAACCATAGAATATTCCTGCAATTAGTGAGAGACAAATGCCCCTAGAAAAAAATATACAATTAATGATATTTTTAATATCATTAATCCGAATTTAAATGTTTAGTTAAAAAATATGTTAATGGTCTGTATGTTATTTTGAGAAAATCTGTATTAGTCCAATCCGATTTTTTTTACTGACTGTTTTACACTTTTATTATTCATCCCTTTATAAAATTGTTTATGTTTTTAAGATTTGATTTTAATAAGATCCTGGGCCGATCAATCCGCTAGTCAGTGTCAGTCAAGATTCAAAGATTCAAAAACATCCTCAAAAAATGAAATTCATAAAATGTTAACAAAGAAAATGTATAGACGTTTCAATACAAGAGAAAAAGAAAAGGAAAACAATAAAATCAGACCAAGAAAAAGGAAATCCCCTTTCAAAATTTGAATTAAACTGTTTTATGCCCTGTGGTAGAAGGAGAGGGACTGGCGATTTGTGCGAGAGGCCGGTAATCTAAAACGACGGATACAATCCAAAATACACTTGAACAGACGCGATACACGTTCCGAACACACTCTCTCCTCGACCATCATCTCCACCCTCCTAATCACCCTATCGATCCTAGCTTTATCAGTCTGAGGAGCATTTCCTCCCTACCCCGTAATACAGTAAGACCAAACCCCACAAATGACCTTACTGTATTATAAAAAAAAATAGACAAAGACTACTGGCGCTAAACGGTGATTGGCTATCAAAGTATCAAATTTACAAAATTGAATTTGAAACAGGAACAGTAAATTTTAATTTTAACAATTTAAAAATGCAGTTGTAAACTTACACGACTCGTTTATAGATTGGGCTGAGGTTGTCGACCCATGACGCTGCACCAACAGAGCATTCTGGTTCAGCGGCTGTGACTTGTGTACTTGCCTACACAGACAACAAAACAACTATATAAACTTAATATGGAACTACGTTTATACAGTTTATAAATATAGGCCTAGGCCCTACATAATTATAAGCTCTGAAATGAACATTTAGTAATTACCCGTCTCTGCCTCTCTTTTAATAACACAGATGATTCGTCATCAGATGGGACATTTTCGGCACTTACATTTTCTTCAACGAACATTAACATAAATGCTCTAAAAATTGAATGAAAAGATGAAATGAAAGTAAAACAATCCGCTCTTGATTGTAGTATAGGCCCTGCAGCAATAGGCTATTGATGGTCATGTATCTCCTAATGAAATATTAAGCACATAATTATTTAGCCTAAACCTGCTGAGCTTGAACCAGACGGTTTGAAAATAATAAAACGGCCCATGTGTAACTCCTTGTGCATTAAGTATTAGGCCTATATACACACAGTCGTACGACTGTCCGCCGTCGACGAATCAGGCTCCACTCCCTGTGAGCGACTGACGGTACGATGCAGTCTGCTGATCGTTGATGGACATCACAGAATAGTAACCACCTTACGAGTTCAGCTTACCTCGAGAGCAGTATAGTTCAGTCGGCTAAACTGGTGGTAGCCACTGTGTGTGCGCTGAACCAATGGTGACGCCAGCGGGGGGGGGGATTTTGCCCCTTCGGACAGGCCTGAACCCCTGTCGTACGACGCACGACTCGGTCGTCGGATCAAACATAAAAAAATAATAATTTGCCTATCCAAATAACGTTATTTTGACTGCCAATCCCTAATATTCTACAACCACATTTTGGACCATACTAAGCTATAAAAATTCCTTGAACCCTACAAAGGACTTTTTATTCCGGATCGCCGACAAAGGCTTTGTCGGCCACTTGGTTCGGATCCCTCCGTTGCACATGTCGGGCCCATTGTCGGCCAATTTCTGGCACAACCGCTGCGCTGAACTACGGAGATATCTTGGTCCCTGGTTCAATTCTCATCGCTGCTCTCCTTGAATATCAACTGGAGGGTTAAAATGTAAGTTACGATAGCGCACCGTCTTTTAGATGAGATGTTTAAGCCGTTGATCCTGTGTGCGTTCTGGCCCATGTGTACGTTAAGTACACTTCGGAGAACAAATTAAGGGAATGCCATGCCTCTCGGTGTGCTGCCCATATCACCACCAGAAGGTCCCTACTCGAAAAAACAAAAGTCTTCTTCAACCTTGATTTTTACACCGAATAAATCCACCTAAATATACCTTAACAAAGAAAACGCCACTCCAAGATAGGAACACACTGGTCTTGTGATAACATCTTTGTGAAGACCAAACAAACCAAATCTTAAATAAAAGGAAACAGAATTAACAAATTGATTTTCATCTGTATTGGTAAATAAGCTAAAATATCTTAAACTCTTATTTCAGCATCGTCATCGGAGCTCAGTCTTGAAAAAAAACAAAAAACTATATCTTACGAACAATTATTTATAAACCTCTGTAATTGAATTGACGTCTTATACGCAAGCTACTCTGCACAACTTACGTTTCTGTGTCTTGATATACCTTTTGTAATTAACAAAGATTTCATTTTCGTTTCAACCAAAAAGGTAATTTATTTAGTTTTCAAACGTCATATATATTACAAATATTTTCTAATAAATTATACATCTTTGCCAATAACCTTTACATTTTTTTTTCTGCATTTAAAAAAAAAAGGGAAACACAACATTTTCTTCATACCATCATATTACAATAAATTCATTTTTGAATAAATTCTTTAATAATTTAGTTATTTTTTCCGCTTAACAAATCAATTAATGATGATAATAATAATAATAAGTAAATACTATCATTGCAATATTTTTTTGGAGAACCTAACGTTCAATAATTACAAAAGGCATTAAAGACTCTCATGTGACACTTAGTTTAAAAAAAATAATGTTCTATTGTAAAATAAAACTCAGTGTTGACTTTAATCCTTTAACCGGAGCATCAACGATAATTCTAACAATGATTGCTTATTAAAAACATGGAGTAAGATTAATATAGTTACTGATATTAACATTATAATCTTCATATTACAATCGTCTGACCTGTTGTATTGTTATGGTTCATGTTGTATTTGTATTTTCCTTAAAGATAAGTAGTTTTAAATACATGTATTAGGCTTTCTTTTTTGTCATACTTAAATCGACATATAAAATACTTGTTGATTGTTCTATTAAGCATTTTAAAACATAATACGTATCAACATATTCCAAAAGATTATATCACAAGTTGATAGGTTTGTACATTTTGCAGTAATAACCAAGATAAAATTATTAACTTCAAGACATCAAATTAAAATTTGTTTTATTTATCATGTCAAAGCAATATGAAATTATTTTCTGTTATAAGTTAGTTATAAGTTTGAAACATATATTTAAAAAATACACGAAAAACGTTAAAAGTATTTGATTATCCATGATCGAAGTATTTAGAGTGTTTCTAGAAAATATGTTACTAAATAGCCGTATTGCACTCGGCAAAAAAGCGTCCCTATGTCTATTCGTTTTTACCATATGAGTTGTCATTCTTCCATACATGGTATGTGATATGCTTATTATAATGGATGAGTTAAATCTCTTTTAATTGATAACATAGCCTCTTCACAAAAATTAATTGTATTCACATCATTATCTAAACCAATTATCTTGCTTGCTGTCTCTTGTAATTTGATTCTTCTCAGTTAATTAATTTAGCCAGCCCACAAAACAAAAAATAATCACAGGTTGAATAAAACTTTTATAAAAGAAATACAACTTGTCATTGTCAACATTTAAACATTTGAGTTTTCTTAAACAATAACAAATCTCAAATGTTTTAATAGATGTTGTTAAGTCGTTGACGATATATGATCTTACTAGCTGTCAAGATTTAAAAACAATTATAAATTTAACCTACCTTCCACTTGCCCAGCCTGCCAAAAGATTAGTGGAATCCCATATCATAAAGCCGAGACTGATTCCAATTGTCTTCAAAATTGGAACCACTGTGATATGACCTAGCAATAGCATTATTAAAAGTCCTTTGATATTAATCATCATAAAATTACATTAATAATATCCTGATAATAGATATAATAATAACAATAAACTATTACAAATCAGGTTTCAGCACACTTCACATTGTAAATTTATGATTTAGTCAAATCACCGAGTTTCATCATCTTCGTCTTCTTCTGGATGGAAGACCAACGTCACAGTTGAAGGCTTTGGGCCGAGCCGGGTGTGGACTACTCATTTTTACAAATTACTTCTCCCCTAAGGGTCCCATCGTGTCATGAGCAAGCCAAGAAGGCGCACCACGGTCTAGTCACAGTGGCAGGGGCTGTGAGATGGACCAGTGCACCGGGGTAAACCCTTACTCTCTCGAAAGATGTACTGCGTTCTTTATAGTGCACATGAGCCAAAATGTGTACACTGGCCTACGGTTTGTATTCCTTGTCTGGTACCCCTTTTACTCTGCCAAAGGCAGAAACGACCCGGGTTACTTCCGGAGTAATCCTGGGTGCATTTCCCATTTATATCGAACGAAAAATTCCGGGTACAGTTAAATTTTCTTGCTAAAATAACCCTAAAACATTTGCCTACCTGTTGCCCATAAAAGCCCTCCAAGCATCGCCAGTGGTTTAAATGGTGGACAGCCTCGAATCAAATGGACAATAAGCCCTATTAACCAGGTGGACGAACAGGCTATCCACTGATAAAACATACCTAAGCGAAAATATAAGAATCGTTTTTATTTACATGCCTTTTACATAACTCCATTGATATTGGGGTAGTATTTATCGAATAGCAGGTTAGAGCTCTTTAAACACGTTTTTGACAGACTTTCTAAAAGTTTGAATGATCTCTGATATTTACCAATAATAATGAATATGAATAAGCTACCGGTATTGTACTCAACTCCTATTATTCACATAGTGTTATAGTCTTTGGTTTTATCAAGGCTTTCATTAAATTTCTGATCTTTGCAAAAACTATATGAGTTGCTTTCCATAAACACAAAATGTTATTATAACGTTCTCGAACGTTGTGGTTAGGTTATGCCAGAAGGTAATGTAAGAACACCGTTGCAGCAATTTTCTTTTGGCGTTATTGGTCAGAAATTACATACTTTATAAATATATAGATTTATAGGTATAAAAAAGCCCCTCTGAACAGCAACATTACCTTCATAATTTTTAAAACACTTAATCGGTCGAGAATGGTGTGCTCTAATCAGAACCCATGTAACAACTCCATATGGAGTTATATGGGTGCCATATGGGTTCACCTATGGATGACATAGGATTCTGCACTCAATGCTTATTATGGTTTCTTCAGGGCTCTGGCTCTGATTAGTAAAGCCGACCTCCTATTAGGACTTCAAAAGTATAACAGGAGGGGTAGCAATAGGGTTGAAGGATTGGGTTGCCCACTTATCCAGGCAGGGCCCATTATGGGGTAAAGTGTTACATTGGGTGCAAATGAAATATAAATGTGTTAGTAGAACTTTGCAATTAAGTGGTTTAATACATTAATTTAATTAGGATATTTGACACGTTAAATATTGAAAAGCTCTTTCAGGATGTTTAAGAGTTCTTAAAAACGTCTTACCATCACCAGTATCGGCCTTCTTGACAGGGACTAGATTGGCACCAAAGAAAACGACAGCAATTGTCGACGCAATATATCCAATGATGTCAGAGGGCACAGACCTATCAGTCGTCCAGCCTACTGTTGTAATATTATTGGAGTCACTGTATTCAACCATATCGGCCATTTCTTATTAGATACATTGTACAAATAAAGTCTGACAATTATTTTCAAGTATGTAACAAAGAAAACTATTTTTTTCGCTACAAATGTCGATTCTACCTAAAGTTGTTGCCTGACACCATCGTTTGTCGTATAAATGCTAATACAAAAATATGATTTTAATCCTACGGCCTACATACGTGCGATAAAGCAGATGTTTATTGAAGCACAAACATGTTGACTTAAATAAGCTCATATGAAGTGCCTGCATTTTGTTGTGATCTAGTCACTTCACATGTTTTTGTCAAAAAAATATTTGACGATCTTGACAGGGCTTAAGGATCTTGATGACGTCATAAAATGTATATGGGCATGTTAATTTATGATACAATTCAAGGAAATCCGATTTACAAACTGAGTTCCAAGTATTGATTTTTAAGGTATTCGTATAAATATTAAAAATATTTCTATGGTGGAATCTATCAAAAGACGAAAGACGAAAGACGAACTGATGTGGATAGTTTAATTCATAAAGAAATCTTTTATTAACCATTTCTCAGATTGCAACAACTAAAGTCTATAAAGCTAAGCTGTGACTGGTCTTGAAAATCAATGGTTACAAATAGGCCTACAACTGATCAAAATGTGTGGCAGAGGTGTGAAAAGCACTTAATAAAACGCATACTTGTATTAGAACCTTGTATTTTATGGAGCTACACTATATTCATGCAATTTTTAATGACTGCTCTGATAGCTTAAATTAATTCATAAAAACATCTGGGCATATGTTTCATTTTTACATTTATTAATAATCGTGTTTGTATTTTTTTGCGGGTTTATTACTTAAGCGATTATCTGAGAATCTAAATTAATATTAAAATTTCAAAGATTTTTGTGAATTCCGTTCTTAGAAGAAGTCTTTGATGGAGAAAGTGTACCTTTATAGCAAAGGTTGCCTAGCTCGAAACTCCGGCTGTATAAAATTTTAAGAATATAGAAACATTGTTGTTCTGATTAACGAATTGGTAAAAATTGCTTACGTTCATTTTATGTATTGTTAATGCAAAATACCCAAAATATCATAAAAATCATTTTTTGAAGTAACATAAACGCTATCAACTTGGACATAGGAATTAGTGAATTTTCATTATTATCCAGTATAAAAATACAACAATATATCATCCTTCTTGAGTAAAGTTAATCTTAACTATAGTCATTGAGCAGAGAATATAGAAGCTGTGCTCCATTAAATCCCCACATGCAAAAAAAAAAGAAATTTTCCATTACCTGAACAAGTAATTTTCACGGATTTCAGTTTATGACAAATGAAGAAAACTTCTAGTACTTGGCATTGCAGTATTAGTAAATGATTGTCCGTATGAATGTTATATAGGCTAACTTACCTAAGGCGTTCTGATTGGTAATTCTGGTCTTTGATTTCAATAACATGCTTATTAATGAATATTATGCGATGCATACAGAAATATTACATAGAATTATTACAGCAATTAATATTTATGGGAGTTGGTGACATATTTTATAACGCATTATGTATACATATATACAGTATAATAAGGTAGTACAACAGAAAGTCAGAACAAAACGATGCAATATTCAATATTTCAGACTTCATTTGTTATATTTTAAAAATATAAACTGACTTTGGGCTGACGAAGTCATTTCTGCTTTCTGTGAGCACGTGACGCAGTTTGCTAGTGGCAGACTGAGCATGTCGTCATAAAAAAAAAACAAACGATCTGGTGCGCGTGCGCCTCGACATATGTTCTCCATGAAATCAATTAGCACGGTGTATGATCGGGTAGCGATTTTTTTTCCTGTACGAAACATTTGCATGAAACTTCACTCGGGCCATCTCGGATTGACTCGAGTGAGTACGATACGAGGAACAAGAGCAGACATTTCGCAATGTCGTGACGCTCGAGTTTTACTATTATTGCTCTTTCTATGTTTACCTACGGTCTGTCTCTTATACACATCTAGATGTGTATAAGAGACAGATCTCGGAAATCCGTCTTTCCGAGATAAATTATCTCGGAAAGACGTCTTAATAAATACTTATTCCATGTTTCCATGATAATTATCTTGGAAACTCGGAAACGCGGAAGGTCACTTTAAGCTTCCGTACTACTCAGAAGTTGTTCTGTAGACGTTTATCTGTTGATCACCTTTTGACCTCCTGAATTCTGCAATGAGATTTTCGGGTGGATTCAGCCGAAACGGCCCGAGTGGAGTTTCATGTAAATGTTTCGTACGGGAAAAAAAAATCGCGATCGGTTAAAGTACCAGCAAAAGTAGCACTTTCCAGACTAGTTTTGTAACTTGTTGGTAAGGCTCATATTATTGTTTAAGAGCGAAGTACAAATTGTGCCCGGTCTAGCACGAGTTTATAAAGTTAATGACACCGGTGACTATGTTTCAAGCTTTCTCTACTGATTTAGCATTACTCTACATAAAAAATGAGTGGGGTTGGGGGTCAGTCAAGGAAAAGGCTCAACACATTTTTTGGCGACAATTTTTAAAATGGCCACCATACAATTAGATATTGGCACATATCTTTACTCAATGTAAAAGGCTATATTTGGTGTCTAAGTATAATGTTATTGGGGTCACTGAATTCAATGTTTCAAAAAAAAAAGAACGACAACCATTTTGAAATTCACGATGGCGGATACAAAATTGTCAAAAATGGAAATTTCAGTATAATTACATGTCTTCTAGTTGTAATAGTAAATTTGGTGTCTCAACATAGGCTCTCTGAGTCTGACAAATATGGTTTCAAACGGCCAGGGAGCCAGCCATTTTGAAATTCAAAATGGCCGCCACAAAAATAGTATAAAGGCGAATATTGGCTTGTAATTCCACTTCTCTTTGAATTATTGAGCTGCTTGAGTACACAATGGTTTCCAAAATCCAGGAGGGCAGCCATTTTGAAATTCAAGATGGTCACCACGAAAATCGTTGAAAATCAAATACTGTATTATATTTTTAGAATTCCAATTTGATATAATCATATGTAATTGGGTTTTTTGAGTCCAATAGACATGGTTTAAAAAATTAAAAAATTGTATTATTTTACTTTGTTAGCCCTCGCCGTAATAAAATTAATATGATACGTAAACGTTAACATGGAACTAATATATACACCAAGATCTTTATGTAAATTTACTTTTTCTTATGAATAGGAACAATATTGGAGCGTTTCCAATAGTGGCAAAAAGTCCAGACAGAATTGATTTGGTAAATATGTTACAAAGAGAAACAGGCAAAGAATCGGAGCATGGCCTAAGGACGATGTTACAAACAGGGTCCCATCCTGAGGCCTTATGCTACTTTACTAAGATAAATACGGACATTAATAGGTATGGTATCCAGGATGCTCACAGGAACCTCATGACTAGAAGGACAACCGATGGGTCATCAGCGTCGCTAAAATTTAGAAAAGTGATTAATAGGAATATTAGATTTTGCCTGGGCGGTATACGCAATTGTTTTATTCAGTTTTTACACTTACATTTACTACACAACAAAGAATCTTATTGGGATTGGTTTTCATTTTTTGAGATATTTTGGATAAGTAGGAATTATACTGTTTCTTAGGCATTGCTTTTAGTTCCATTCGGACCTTTTTTAACGCTGCCACAATTTTGTGTAGAAGCACATTTTCTATTTAATAAAACACCTTTCTTTCATTAACAACATTGTGTGAAAAGTTTGCGCTTAGGGCGCATAACAGGAACAAGATCTTACACAGTTGCATTGACCATGGAGAAAATATATTAAGATATATTTCCTCCATGCATTAACCAATTCATAAAATATTTCTACTTTATTTCATTATTACTTCCAGCAAGATCTATGATATTCCATATATGGTACATGTCTAAAAGTTTCCATTAATTACATTAAAATTTGCCTTCCTTGTTGTCATGGACTTGTGCCAATAATATGACCATAAATGCCAAAAAAATTGTTGAAATGGTTAAAAGTTTTAAAAGAACAAGTCAATTTTTGAACCTTTAGTAATTGATAACTGTTCAGTCAAACAATTTGAGAACACTAAGCTTTTAAGTGTGATTATTAAGCATATCTTGTCAAACCCACGTTGACGCTATTTAGTATCTAAGGAAAGTATAAAGTAAAAAACAGCAGCACTTTTGAGACTAACAATATATAATTTATTCTCTAGATTTTGTCCACACAGTGGACTTCATCAGGAGACTGTACAAATGGGATAAGAAACAACTATAATATACAACTGAAATAATGGGGGCGGTCCTAAAACAACAAAGAATGGTGTACAAAGCAAGTACAAGTCTGCCGAAATAAGCAATCTAAATAAACGGTATCAAAAGAACAAAAGATCAATGATAAGAAACTGTGGGAAATAGCATACAAAATATGTCTATGTCAAAATCAATGATAAAAACAGTAAATAGGCAGTAAATACAGTAAGGTAACTATGAGACAAAAATATAGTTAATAATAAGGCAGCTATAGAAATATAAAAATATACATACAATGATGAGAAATAATTATTGACGGTAATGTGCGAGGAATCCTCGATCAATGTTAAGGCCTAGTTCTATACAGTCTAATTGTGTAATTATTTTCTGTTCAGCTATTTCTCGTTCTAAACTATTTTTAAAAAATTCTTTCTTAACTACTTGCACATTCATATTCTTAATTGAGTGGACAGAAGATGCAAAATGATTAGCTACAGGTTTTTGGGTGAGTTTGTGTTTGATGTCATGTTTATGACCATTAATCCGTTGTCTTAGTGTTTGTCCAGTTTGTCCGATGTAGAGAGCATTAGGGCAAATATTGCACGATATAGCATATATAAGGTTGGATGACATGCAGTTATAAGTGCCTTTTATGCTGAAATGATTATTGTTAGGTCCTTTGACAATGTTAATGGATTTGATATGTGGACAAAGTTTGCATGTCCTAGTATTGCAAGGGAATGTGCTATTGTCGCTGTTAGTGTGAAGTTTACTTTTAACTAAATGTTGTTTCAGATTAGGGGGCTGTTTAAATGCAATGAAAGGTTTGTCCTTAAAAATATCATTGAGGGCTTCATCATGTAGGACGGGTTGTAGATCATCTATGATGCACTTGAGGGGTTTGTTGAGTGATGGGTGATACGTAGTTATTAACGGTGTGCGGTTAGAGGATGTCTTTTCGTTGTATTGCAGTAGGTCTTGGCGTGGTATACGTTTAGCTTTCTCTATCTGTTTGACAACTACATGTGTGTCATACTTAAGTTTCTTAAATGTGTTAGCTAGTTCTGTTAAATGATTATCTCTGTCTGTAGTATCAGAACAAATGCAGTTGTAACGGAGGGATTGGCTATATACAATAGACCGAGTAACATGTTTAGGGTGTGCGCTAGTTGCGTGTAAGTATTGTTGGGTGTCAGTTGGTTTCTTATATATGGATGTACTAAGATGGCCATTATTTAACTTAACTGTAGTGTCCAAAAAGTCCACTGAGTCCTTAGATATATCAACGGTAAACTTGATAGTTCTATGAAATGAGTTAAAATCAGTATAAAATTCGTTGAAAGAATCTTCTCCATGGGGCCATATAATAAAGATATCATCAATGAAACGAAGGTAGAGTTCGGGTTGGAGTGTGCGGGTGTCAAAGAAACGTTTCTCTAAGTTGGACATGAAGATGTTCGCGTACTGGGGTGCCATGCACGTTCCCATCGCTGTACCATTGATTTGAAGGTAGCGTGATCCGTTAAAGATGAAATGGTTGTGTGTTAACACGAATTCTGCTAAACAACATATATTATGTGAAATATCACTCGGCAATGTGTGTTTAATAGCATCCAGCCCATCTTGGTGGGGTATATTCGTGTATAGCGATTTTACATCCATTGTTGCAAGTAAGGTGTTTTCAGGCAAATTATTGATATTGTTAAGTTTCATAAGAAAGTCTGTTGTGTCCTTTATATAGCTAGCGGAGGCTATTGCGTAAGGTCTGAGTAGTGAGTCAACATACTTTGAGACTCCTTCTGTTAATGTACCATTACCAGACACAATGGGACACACATGTAGTTGTCAAACACACCGTTAATAACTACGTATCACCCATCACTCAACAAAGCCCTCAAGCGCATCATATATGATCTACAACCCGTCCTACATGATGAAGCCCTCAATGATATTTTTAAGGACAAACCTAATCTGAAACAACATTTAGTTAAAAGTAAACTTCCCACTAACAGCGACAATGGCACATTCCCTTGCAATAATAGGACATGCAAAATTTGTCCACATATCAAATCCAGTAACATTGTCAAAGGACCTAACAATAATCATTTCAACATAAAAGGCACTTATAACTGCATGTCATCCAACCTTATATATGCTATATCGTGCAATATTTGCCCTAATGCTCTCTACATCGGACAAACTGGACAAACACTAAGACAACGGATTAATGGTCACAAACATGAAATCAAACACAAACTCACCCAAAAACCTGTAGCTAATTATTTTGCATCTTCTGGCCACTCAATTAAGAATATGAAAGTGCAAGTAGTTAAGAAAGAATTTTTCAAAAATAGTTTAGAACGAGAAATAGCTGAACAGAAAATAATTACACAATTAGACTGTATAGAACTAGGCCTTAACATTGATCGAGGATTCCTCGCACATTACTGTCAATAATTATTTCTCATCATTGTATGTATATTTTTATATTTCTATAGCTGCCTTATTATTAACTATATTTTTGTCTCATAGTTACCTTACTGTATTTACTGCTTATTTACTGTTTTTATCATTGATTTTGACATAGACATATTTTGTATGCTATTTCCCACAGTTTCTTATCATTGATCTTTTGTTCTTTTAATACTGTTTATTTAGATTGCTTATTTCGGCAGACTTGTACTTGCTTTGTACACCATTCTTTGTTGTTTTAGGACCGCCCCCATTATTTCAGTTGTATATTATAGTTGTTTCTTATCCCATTTGTACATCTCCTGATGAAGTCCACTGTGTGGACGAAATCTAGAGAATAAATTATATAATATTGTTAGTCTCAAAAGTGCTGCTGTTTTTTACTTTATACTTTCTATACTGTACAGACTAACGCGGCTATACTTTTTATTCATCAGTATCTAAGGAGAATTCAAGATTACTTTTTTTCTAAAAAAATTACGTCATTCTGGACTTGATGCACAAGCTTTGTGTTATTTTTGACTGTTGTGTCATCAGACCATTATTAGAGTATGCTGCCCCGGTATGGGGAACAGTTTTGACCAAGTCACAATTTGACCAATCGGAACAATCCAACGCAGAGCTCTCAAAATTACTCTCACAGAGCTTAACTACCGTGGTTCCCTGATCATGTGCAATATTCCTGTGTTTTCAGAGCGGCGCATTATATTTTGTTTCTTTTGATGTTTTCGTGATGTTGGACCTCTTTGTACTTTTGTAGAAACTTTTTTAAATGTTGATTGTTTAGATTTTTATTAAGCTTGAACCATTTACTTTTGTAAAATTCACCCCTTTTTGAGTGTTGCAATAAAGAATGATTTGATTTGATATATTACAATACGGTCAATTCCACGTGACTAAATCGTACTGCTTACAGATGATTTGAAACTAAGTGACTAATGGTCAGACATAAATGTTTTCACCTACATGTACATAGCATCTGAAATAAGATCACATTCACTACCATTGTGGTCATTACAAGTTACATTATAGTTAAATTGTTTATATTAATTGTCCATTAATGTTTACCGCAACTATTAGGTGGTGCAGCAGGTGGTTTGAAAGATCAATTTATTTCAGGTAAATTAAAATTTATGAAAAGAACGAATCTATGACTATGACATCTTGCCATCGCTTCATCTAGTAACACAAAAAAACCAGAGCTTTGAGTTTTTTTTTTTTTTTTTTTTTTTTTTTTTTTTTTTTTTTAAATTTGAAAAGTTTACTTCGATCAACATGAGTTTAAAGTCTGTATTTTCCAATTCGGTAATTGTGAGTTATGTGGCTGTCTGAGGCAAGTAACAAAACACCTCCTCCTCTTTACCCTATCCTGTCTTTTCTATAGGCCTACAGCGTTTAATTCTCCAGTTCAATTTCGGCATTTGAGACATTAGAGTTAAGCCATGTCTCTGTAAATATCGTTCCCTGTATTTAATCGTGTCCACAGCTCACGCCTTCACAGAGTGCCCTTCAGAATAACGACCAAGTAGGCTTACTGATCCGGCACGCAATATTTTTTTCCTACACGAGAATTTGGCAATGAAAGAAAATTAAGCAGCCTGATTGGCTGTTCTACGTCACGAGACTCCTCAAATTCAGTCGCGATTAAACAGCCCGTCTCATGGCTTCGTTATTGTACCTGGAGACAAGCCGAGTGCGAAGCAGCATCACTTGGCTCGTCTGTCCATGGTCTGTCTGTCTGTCTCGTTCGCTTTGTCTTTGGAAGGAATAATAATAATAATATTAATAATAATAACAGTAACAATAATAATAATAATAATAAAAATAATAATAATATGTCTAATATTTAATGACTTGTAGGCTATTATTAATCATTCTCTAATCTGCGTCACGTCTACGAGCGTTTTTATGGCTTCAGCTTGGCGTTGAGGATCACAGTATCGGTAAAAAGACAACTTATTGACAAAGTATACTTAAATAAGATTTTTGATATTGAAATGCCAAGATTTCCATATAGGCCTTACTGTGTATTATTGTGAATAATACAGGTACTTCGAAATCTCTAAATATAACCATTGTGTGTGGGAACATCAGACCTGAAACGATGAAGTTGATACTTACTAACCCTGTTCAACAAGCTTAAATTTTCCCTCCTTGCTGATGGCATACAATAATCAAACCTCTTTGTTTGGTAATAGCAGCCGATCCTAGTAGGATGATGTGAGTGCAAATAGTTTGATGGCTTATCTTAGTAAATATTTCTTCTTTAAAATAAACAGCTTAATGAGGGTGGCAATTCTTGCATGTGCTTAGTAAGCAGGGAGTATTATCAATTATTATTTTTTACTAATTACCAATTATAGTTATTTAATAATCATTGTTAATTATTATGAAATATTTATTATAAAATTACTAATTAACAAATTTATTGGCATTACTGTTCAGTAACTTTCGTATTTCTCTAGAGGAACAGAGTTAATGGTAAGTCTTAGAAGCATTTGGTTTTAATTTTCTGAAATTTAAAAATTGTACCAGCTGGAATAACTACTATGTTATGTAGTAGCGCTGACTAGTTGTAAGAAGCCAACCGTCAACTTTTAATGATTAAAAGTAGACTTGCAACAAGTCTCTTATTTTTTTAAAATTATTTTTCTCATTCTGGACGGAGCCACCAACGAGAAAATTAATTTTAGAGATGGAATAAGAATTCTGATGATGATGGCATAATTAATGTCGAAATATTGAATCCCAACACGATGACGTGTATTTAAATACTTGGAGTAGGCTTGTGTATTATGCTTTCTTATTTGAATAAGAATTCCGTCTCTAAATTAATTTCTAATTCGAAAAAAAAATCGAGTATGGGACGCCAATTAAACTAGGTATGGCGCGCACTAAGTGCAATAAAAAGTGAGTAACCTAAAATTAGGGCGTGGAACCCAGGCTAAATTTGAGGGGTGATGTGACATAGAACAGCCAATCAGGCTGCTTAATTACGCTTTATTGGCAATTCTCGTATAGGAAAAAAATATCGCATCCGGCACGTCAGAGTGTAGTTCCAATTGCAAAACTCAGACCCAAACTTCGGTTTCAGTCAGTCATTATAGAGTCTCGTACTTCAACTACATGGACTTCGGACTTCAAGTAGGCCTACATGTACTAAAAAATCACATACACAACGTTGGTTCGCAAATTAGAGTTATAAACTGACATCCGATTTTAATCGCTCGACCACTCACATCGAGAATGAAATAAATTTTGTACACAATATGTTTGCAGTTCTTGATAACATAGAGGACAGGCCAGCATTTACGAGAAATGTATGAACTATAACCCTTTGGACATGGATTTTTTACAGTGTATTTATAAAAAAATCATTAAAATCACATTTGAAAGGATCGCTTATTTACAGGCATTTTACAGTACAGATTCTTAAATTGATTACCAGCAATTTAAGAGTCAATATAAACGATGATGATGGTATAATTAATGTCGAAATATTGAACCCCAACACGATGGCGTGTATTTCAATACTTGGAGTAGGCCTATGCTTTCTTTTCAATAAGAATTCCGTCTCTAGATTAATTTCTAATTCGAAAAAAAAAAGAAATCGAGTATGGGACGCCAATTAAATTAGGTATGGCGCGCACTAAGTGCAATAAAGAGTGAGTGACCTACAATTAGGGCCTGGAACCCAGGCTAAATTTGAGGGGTGATGTGACATAGAACAGCCAATTAGGCTGCTTAATTACGCTTTATTGGCAATTCTCGTATAGGCAGAGTGTAGTTCCAATTGCAAAACTCAGACCCAAAGACGGTTTCAGTCAGTCATTATAGAGTCTCGTACTTCAACTACATGGATTTCGGACTTCAAGTAGGCCTACATGTACTAAAAAATCACATACAAAACAATGGTTCGCAAATTAGAGTTATAAACTGACATCCGATTTTAATCGCTCAACCACTCACATCGAGAATGAAATAAATTTTGTACACAATATTTTTGCAGTTCTTGATAACATAGAGGACAGGCCAGCATTTACGAGAAATGTACAAAATTGAATGTGTTTATCATGGTGCTATAACGGTATGATAAAAAGCACCGAATTTTGCATATTATAATAACACAATACTGGAACGCTCAAGAGTAAATCCACTAATTCATTGAGATACACATAATATTTAATTATTTTGCATGAGAAATTAAGGTAACAATAATTAAATAAATAAAAAATATATTTTAATAACATAACAAAAAATGGATTTTAATAATAATATAAATACTAAAATTATAATTTATAATAATAATATTAATATAATAATAATGAACAAAAACATTAAATATATATTGTTATAACAAAACATAGAAGTTAATAATAATACAAATAATGAAATTACAATTATAGTAATAATAATAACAATAAAAATTATCAATGATAATAATAATATTTTTTCAGTAAGAGCTGTTTTCCAAATTAATTTAACGCTACCATAAAAAAATAGAATGTATTTATTTCTTTTGGTAAAAATTTTAGTATAGTGTACTGTACTAAGCTTGTTAATTTTTATACAGGAATTTATGAATAAATGTCAATTAAAAAAAAGGAAAGCAAAATTTTAATTATGAATTATTTATTAATAGACAACTCACCATGATCACACCATAAAAAGACTGCATCATGCATATGCATTACCTTTCTACTGCGTCATGCATATGCATTAACTTTTTTAATTAAATATGTTGAGAGAAGTGTTTTTTGTTTATTTCTTTCTTTTGTGTTGAATTGATGATGGTTAATAGGGAGTTTTCGATTTAACGACGACGGTAGGACGTATAACGTAATGACGTCACTAAAAGTCATCTGCGCATTCGAGAACGTTAAGGTCACCTCGTCGAGTAGATTCTGGAACGCAATTTGGCCAAATCTACGTATGCAGAGAACGTAGGACGCCAGGTAGGACGGTCACACATGAGTGATTCCGTTCTAGCGTCGTCACACAAATCGAAAGCTCCCTAATGTTTTAAAGATGTACTGTAACTTGAAAATGACCAAAATCATTAAATATAATTTTTAAATTTACTTGCTCATTTTGCAGTAACATAAAAATATTAACTTGAGCATAGAAATTATTAAATTAAAATATTGTGTTCCCTGATTTTTTAACTGGATAATTATAATAAAGATAATAAAACACTTCCAGTGACTGGAAGTGTTTCTCTTATTTTTTCGCTGTAAACTTATGGTTTTTATGGGTTAGCATGTTTTAAATACACTAATTTCAATGTTCAATTGATATTTTTTTTATGTTACTTCAAAATGGGCAAGTAAATTTAAAAAATGATTTTTATGATTTTTTTTTTGGTTTTTTGCAAGGGTCAGTACATCTTTAACTGAAACATGTCTTCAAAATTAAAGCTATACTGTTATATTTATATGCTGTCTAGTATTCTTTATTTTGAATCGTCGATTTGGCATTCTGATTTTTGATTTTCAAAGAGAAGGACTTTTCTTGTCGGAATTCAATATTACGAAAAAAACATCAACAAGATGTAAGAAAGCCGAATTGGACTTAACTTTCTACAGAAATAGATAAGTGTTTTACGAATTATTTGTGATTTATTAACACTTCTATTCATTATTTATGAATAATTTATATAGGCCTATCTAGGTAAGTGTTATCACGAATTTTCCATTATTTAGTAAGACTTCCAATAAATAATTATGAATACTTAATATACAGTTAAGTGCTACTAACTGGACAATCTAAATTATTAATTAACTTTAAAGCATACGAAATATCTGCAGGCTTCATTAGTCACATGTGGGGTGCTTTTAATCACCATAAATTCGTATTGCAGCAGTCAACAACAGTGATTGGTCGAACTTGCTTGAGACAGTAATGGACGATTGAATTCATCCTCCGTTCTACTCTAAGGCTTGGTAGACTCATCGTCGGGAAGGCGTTTCCACTTCAATTTGTCTGAGCAGAAAGAATTTTTCTTATTTCCTGAGCAAATTGTTGCTGTTGATGGTAGTAACACAACAAGGAATATATCCTAAATATAAATTAAAAGTTACTGAAACAAAATTCGTTTAGCAAATCACTTATAACAAAATATACTATTCATTATCGGTTGAACTATAACCCTTTGGACATGGATTTTTTACAGTGTATTTATAAAAAAATCATTAAAATCACATTTGAAAGGATCGCTTATTTACAGGCATTTTACAGTACAGATTCTTAAATTGATTACCAGCAATTTAAGAGTCAATATAAACGATGATGATGGTATAATTAATGTCGAAATATTGAATCCCAACACGATGGCGTGTATTTCAATACTTGGAGTAGGTCTATGCTTTCTTTTCAATAAGAATTCCGTCTCTAGATTAATTTCTAATTCGAAAAAAAAAAGAAATCGAGTATGGGACGCCAATTAAATTAGGTATGGCGCGCACTAAGTGCAATAAAGAGTGAGTGACCTACAATTAGGGCCTGGAACCCAGGCTAAATTTGAGGGGTGATGTGACATAGAACAGCCAATCAGGCTGCTTAATTACGCTTTATTGGCAATTCTCGTATAGGCAGAGTGTAGTTCCTGTCTCTTATACACATCTAGATGTGTATAAGAGACAGATATTATGTTATAAAAACGTAATATAATAACATTATAGCTTGGTGCAAAAATGTTATTTTGTAGAATCATTAAGTATGAACAACTCCCTGTACGTCATAATAATTGAACATTCCTACAACATTGTTTAAATGTTATTTTGTGACATACCTAAGAACAGCATTTGCAAACATTTTGTGTTCGCTAGGCTGTTAGTAAGTTTAAAGGCAGTTACTAAGAATGATGGTGTAGTTGGAAATTTACATTCAGTAATTGGCAAACAAATTTCACTTTAAAAGCATTCAAAGCATATTGATATGAACTCTGTATCAAGTAGAGGCCCTTCAAATGGGATGTGCCATTGGTGTTATCAAAATATTGGCTCTGTGCATGGAAACATTATTGATACACTACCTGTATTTAGAAACTAGTCAAAGATTATCTTTCAGTGTACTAATTATATATAATTATATAGCATCTGTCTCTTATACACATCTAGATGTGTATAAGAGACAGGTATTAACCACTCACATCGAGAATGAAATAAATTTTGTACACAATATGTTTGCAGTTCTTGATAACATAGAGGACAGGCCAGCATTTACGAGAAATGTACAAAATTGAATGTGTTTATCATGGTGCTATAACGGTATGATATGAAGCACCGAATTTTGCATATTATAATAACACAATACTGGAACGCTCAAAAGTAAATCCACTAATTCATTGAGGTACACATAATATTGAATTATTTTGCATGAGAAATTAAGGTACAATAATTAAATAATGATGAATAAAAAATATATTTTAATAACATAACCAAAAATGGATTTTTTAACTGGATAATTATAATAAAGATAATAAAACACTTCCAGTGACTGGAAGTGTTTCTATTATCTTTTCGCTGTAAACTTATTGTTTTTATGGGTTAGCATGTTTTAAATACACTAATTTCTATGTTCAATTGATATTTTTTATGTTACTTCAAAATGGGCAAGTAAATTTAAAAAATGATTTTTTTTTTTGGTTTTTTACAAGGGACAGTACATCTTTACCCGAAACATGTCTTCAAAATTAAAGCTATACTGTTATATTTATACGCTGTCTAGTATTCTTTATTTTGAATCGTCGATTTGGCATTCTGATTTTTTATTTTCAAAGAGAAGGACTTTTCTTGTCGGAATTCAATATTACGAAAAAAACATCAAGAAGATGTAAGAAAGCCGAATTGGACTTAAACTTTCTACAGAAATAGATACCGGTAAGTGTTTTACGTATTATTTGTGATTTATTAACACTTCTATTCATTAATAATTTTATGAATAATTTATATAGGCCTATCTAGATAAGTGTTATGAATTTTCAATTATTTAGTAAGACTTCCAATAAATAATTATGAATATTTAATATACAGTTAAGTGCTACTAATTGGACATTCTAAATTATTAATTAACTTTAAAGCATACGAAATATCTGCAGGCTTCATTAGTCACATGTGGGGTGCTTTTAATCACCATAAATTCGTATTGCAACAGTCAACAACAGTGATTGGTCGAATTTGCTTGAGACAGTAATGGACGATTGAATTCATCCTCCGTTCTACTCTAAGGCTTGGTAGACTCATCGTCGGGAAGGCGTTTCCACTTCAATTTGTCGGAGCAGAAAGAATTTTTCTTATTTGCTGAGCAAATTGTTGCTGTTGATGGTAGTAACACAACAATGAATACATCCTAAATATAAATTAAAAGTTACTGAAACAAAATTCGTTTAGCAAATCATTTATAACAAAAGATACTATTCATTATCGGTTGAACTATAACACTTTTGAACATGGATTTTTTACAGTGTATTTATAAAAAAAAATCATTAAAATCACATTTGAAAGGATCGCTGATTTACAGGCATTTTACAGTACAGATTTTTAAATTGATTACCAGCAATTTAAGAGTCTATATAAACGGATGCAGGAAAGGTATTATTTACATGTTCGCTAATCGACAGGTAAAATTGTTTTCTCCTTCAGACTTTTTTTTTTGTTTTAAGTTACTCACATGCTTTAATATACAAATTAAACAATTTAATTAGCTCATGACAAGCAATATATTAGGTTTAAATAACAAATTTAAATATATATTGTTAATAAATATTGTTGCGATGGAGTTTGTAGGTCTGTAATAAGAATGTGTTGCCACATTAGTCGAAGTCACAAAACAACTGCATAATTTTCACATTAATTATTTAGTAAAAATTAAACGACTTAACACATTTAGCAAAAACAATGAATGCTATATATATAATTTGTAATTGCTGTGGTCTTTCAATTTGAAGATTGTCGATAAAAAGAGAACAGAGAGCTCTAAATTTGTTTAAGCAAATACTCACAAGAAGGTAGGCATATATTTATGGTTTTATACTTCTCTTCTGTTCATACAGTCATGGTCCATGTACATGATTATACTGTTATCATCATTGTTATTATTATCATCATTATAATTTTTAATCATATTTATAGAGGGTGAATCTTCCAGCGTAGCTTAGAAAGTCGGCTGATATTCAGAAGATTTCTTAAATAAATGAAAATAATGTGATGTTTTTATCAGCGAAGTCTCTTTAAGGGGCTCAGGGATGGAGTTGGTTTTAGTTGTAAGGAAAAAGTCCTGCTGTCACAGGATTCGAACCCAGAACCATAGGATTAGAAAGCCAGCATCTTAACCACTAAGTTATGCAACTGCACTCATCATCACCAACTCTTGTTATTGTAAACCAATTATCATCACTGTCCTTCAGATTACTCCAATTAATATTATAGACTTACATTTAATCCGTTGGTTAGGATTCTAACCAATAACTTTAGAAACGGTCGTATAATGTACCGTTTGCTCCTGTCATTACACATACGCAATCCTCATAGCCTGTCTCTTATACACATCTCGATGTGTATAAGAGACAGACCTTTTTACTGCGTCATCAACTATTACCATTACCATTACCACTCTCAGTTCTTACAAGTTTTCTTAATGCTTATACAAAAAGGCCTAATTAATACGAAGGACAAAAAAGACAAAAAATAGATAAATAATACAAGATTAGTAAACTGCAAAAAATATAGTACAAGTTATTGCAAAAGGACAATTATCTGTCAAAGTTAGCATTGTAGATATATACCTGTCTCTTATACACATCTAGTGTTAACGTGTACTTTGCAAATTTGGCAATAGCTGATACGTTGTTCCTAATAACGGCACCTGCTTTAATATGGAACTCTTATATTAAAAGTCCGGTAATTGATTTTTATGACATTGGTGAAGCACCGAAATGGGTTTGTCCACTAACATTATTCCTCCTTAATGCAGGAGAAGATGTGGCACTCTGCACAATATTCTGGTTGTCCGTTGAACGTTACTTGGCAATCTGCAGACCTTTGAAGTTCAAACAAAGTGGATTTGGGATTTGTTCCAGGTCTATAAAGATCTGTGGCATCATCTGGTTTTTATGTTTGTCTTGGGAGGTGTATTACCTGGTCGAGTCCCGTACACTCATCCGTGAATTAAGTTTGCCTCTCATTGCTGTCAATACGTTGCAGAATAATTTTTTTACATATTGTCTCCCTAGCGGGTTAGAATTCCATGAAATTCGTTGGTACGTAAATCGAGCTCTCACTGTGTTGATGATTATGATCATAGTAGCTCTTTACACGGCGATACTGATGTCACTGCGGAAGTCGCAAAGTATAGCAACTAGTTCGACCGGAAGACAGCAAACATCGAAATCAGAACTGAAAGTTTTCTTGACAGTATTTGTAACTGTTACGGTTTATGTTCTTTTTATTGCACCCTTTTACATATATACAGCATTATTATATTATGATATGGCACAAAATATTTCAAATGTAAATATTTTCCATCTGATGGGTTATATAAATTCATCGGTAAATCCTGTGATATATAATGCAATGAATTATAATTTCAGACGAGCATTTTGTGACGTATACTGTAGCAGATGTAACAGGAAAAAGAACACACCTACCAATGTACAAATTTAGAAACTTCAAACCGAAAACAAAAGGATTATCAAAGAATCTAATTGACCTATTTACGAATTCCTTCATAGAAATTTTCTTTTATCTTTTTATCTAACTTTAGGGTGAATTAATCTACCAGATTTACTGAGTGTAATAACTTCATCACTGGATGGGTAACACTATACTTTAATAATGACAAATCAAACGTTTACGTAGCGAAAAACACAATTGAAAGGTAAAGTTAAGAAAAACACAGCACTTGTGTAATGTTATTATAATAATAATAATAATAATAATAATAATAATAATAATAATAATAATATTAATAATAATAATAATAATAATAATTATTATTATTATTGTTATTATTATTATTATTATAATGTGTGAATTCATTAAAATACAATACACGTCACTTTTATGGCAAAGTCCGGTGTATATGAATACACCTGTCGAGTCAAATCCAAATGTCATTTTATAGGTATATAAGTCCCTATGGATAATTTTAGTCAGTTTACACCTTTATCTATATGCTGTAGTGGTATTATCCTAATACACGATTTTATAAAGAGCTTTTTATTAGAAAGCAATATAATATTATCTAATGAATATTCACAGTAGAATTATACAAAATGTTAGTATTGATTATAAACACATCATATAAAGCGAAATGCATATAAAGTATATATTGTTTCATTTAATACCTCCTTGGTTTCATGAATGAATGAGTTTACAGTCCGTGAACGTACTGGCAGCATTTGAGAAAGAGCAGATTGAATGAAAAAATATATTGAAAACATAGGTGATGGATGTTATTTTGTTGGGAAATAACACATTACAAAATCACTGGGTGATCAGCTTTAGAACCAACCAATTAGAAATAATTGTATTATAACTGTGGAGGGCTATTCACCTGTACAATTAACAGGGTTTCCTTAATTTAGTTAGAATTTGTGCACCTTTCTCGGCAGTCAGCTATACTGTCTTCAAATGTGTCTGAGTTATACTAAAGATTGGTGTGTGAGCACTTTTATTTGATTTGATGTGAGTTGGCTTTAAATCACTTGGGTTTTCCGTATTTTTCGAGACAACGCCTTCGCTAGCTCGAGTATATAGAACAGATGATCTACTGGTATCATCATCTGTTGATATTAATTAAGAAGCGATACTTCTTCACAACCTTAATCACCATATACTATTTGTGTAGGACTTGTATCATCCTGTGCCAATACGACCCTAAATGCCAAAAAAATTGTGAAATGGTTATAAATTGTAAGAGAACAAGTCATTTTTTGAACCTTTAATAATTGATAACGGTTAAATCAACCAATTTGAGAACTCTAAGTTTTTAAGTGTGATTATTAAGCATATCTTGTCAAACCCACGTTGACGCTATTTAGTATCTATGAAGAATTCAAGATTACTTTTTTCTCAAACAATTACATCGTTCAGGCCTTGATGCTTTGTGTTATTTTTTTATTGTTGTGTCATTAGACCATTATTAGAGTATGCTTCCCCGGTATGGGGAACAGTTTTGACCAAGTCTCAATCGGAACATATCCAACGCAGAGCTCTCAAAATTACTCTCACAGAGCTTATACTACCGTAGTACCCTGACCATGTGCAATATTCCTGTGTTTTCAGAGCGGCGCAGTATATTTGTTCTTTTTGTTTCTTTTTGATGTTTTTATGATGTTGGTCCTTTTTGTAGAAAAGTTTTTAAATGTTGATTGTTTATATTTTTAAGCTTGAACCATTTACTTTTGTAAAATTCAACTCATTTTGAGTGTTGCAATAAAGAATGTTTTGATTTGGTATATTACAATACGGTCAATTCCACGTGACTAAATCGTACTGCTTACAGATGATTTGAAACTAAGTGACACATGGTCAGAAATAAATATGTTTTCATCTACCTGTATATAGCATCTGAAATAAAATCACGTTCATTAGCATTGTGGTCATTACAAGTTGTTAATTTATAGTTAAATTGTTTATATTATTGAACGAATCTACGACTACGACATCTTGCCATCTCTTCACCTAGTAGCGTAGAAAGACCGGAGCTTTGAGCTTTTTTGTATTTGAAAAGTTTACTTTGATCAACATGAGTTCACCGTCTGTAGCTTCCAATTCGGTAACTGCGAGTTATGTGGCTGTCTGAGGCAAGTAACAAAACCCTACCTCTTATTTTCCCTATCCTGTCTTTTCCATACAGCGTTTAATCCTCCAGTTCAAGTTTGGCATCTGAGACATTAGAGTTAAGCCATGTCTCTGTATAATATTGTTCCTTGTATTTGATCGTGTCCACAGCTTACGCCTTCACAGAGTGCCCTTCAGAATAACGACCAAGTAGGCTTACTGATC
This sequence comes from Anneissia japonica, assembly GCF_011630105.1. Classification (NCBI taxonomy): domain Eukaryota; kingdom Metazoa; phylum Echinodermata; class Crinoidea; order Comatulida; family Comatulidae; genus Anneissia; species Anneissia japonica. The sequence goes on from NW_022686101.1 coordinate 50,263, forward strand.
CGGCACGCCAGAGTGTAGTTCCAATTGCAAAACTCAGACCAAAGGACGGTTTCAGTCATCCATTATAGAGTCTTGTACAACATACTGAACTCGGACTTCAAGTACATGTAATAAAAATCACACACAAACCGATGGTTCGCAAATTATACGTACAAGCTGACACCCTACTTTTAATCACTCAAACACTCACATCGAGAATGAAATAAATTTTGTACACAGTATTTTTGCAGTTCTTGATAACAAAATAGAAGATATATGGCAGCATTTACAAGAAATATACAACATTGAATGTGTTTATCATGGTGCTATGACGGTATGATAAAAAGCACCGAATTTTGCAATAACAGAATACTGGAACGCTCAAGAGCAAATCCAATTCATGGAGGTACACATAATATTTAATTATTTTGCATGTGAAATTAAGGTAACAATAATTAAATAATGATGAATCAAAAATATATAAAAATATATTTTAATAACATAACAAAATATGGATTTTTATAATAATATAAATAATAAAATTATAATTATTAATAGTAATAATAATAACAATATTAATATAATAATAATGAACAAAAATATTAAATATATATTGTAATAACATAACAAAACATAGAAGTTAATAATAGATTAAACTAATAATAACAATAAAAAAATATTAATGATAATAATATTTTTATCAGTAAGAGCTGTTTTTCATATTAATTTAACTCTATCATAAAAAAAAATGTACTTATTTCTATTGGTAATAATTTTAGTATACTGTAATTTTTTTACAGGAATTTATGAATATCAATTAGAAACAAATGAAAGCAAAATTTTAATTATGAATTATTTATTAATAAACAACTCACCATTACCACACCATAAAAAGACTGCATCTTGCATATGCATTACCTTTTTACTGCGTCATGCATATGCATTAACTTTTTAATTAAATATGTTGAGAGCAGTGCTTTCTGTTTATTTCTTTCTTTTGTGTTGAATTGATGATGGTTAATAGGGAGTTTTCGATTTAACGACGACGGTAGGACGTAGAACGAAATGACGTCACTAAAAGTCATCTGCGCATGCGAGAACGTTAAGGTCACCTCGTCGAGTAGATTCTGGAACGCAATTTGGCCAAATCTACGTATGCAGAGAACGTAGGACGCCAGGTAGGACGGTCACGCATGAGTGATTCCGTTCTAGCGTCGTCGCACAAATCGAAAGCTCACTAATGTTTTAAAGATGTACTGTCTCTTGAAAATGACCAAAATCAATAAAAATAATTTTTAAATTAACTTGCTCATTTTGCAGTAACATACAAATTATTAACTTGAGCATAGAAATTATTTAATTAAAATATTGTGTTCTCTGATGTTTTAACAGGATAATTATAATAAAGATAGTAAAACACTTCCAGTGACTGGAAGTGTTTCTATCATTTTTTCGCTGTAAAATGATGGTTTTTATGGGTAAGCATGTTTTAATTACACTAATTTCTATGTTCAAGTTGATAATTTGTATGTTACTTCAAAATGGGCAAGTAAATTTAAAAAATGATTCTTATGGTTTTTTATTTTTTTTGGTTTTTTGCAAGGGTCAGTAAATCTTTAACCGAAACATGTCTTCAAAATTAAAGCTATACTGTTATATTTATACGCTGTCTAGTATCCTTCATTTTGAATCTTCGTTTTGACATTCTGATTTTTTATTTTCAAAGAGAAGGACTTTTCTTGTCGGAATTCAATATGACGAAAAAAACATCAAGAAGATGTAAGAAAGCCGAATTGGACTTAACTTTCTACAGAAATGGATAAGTGTTTTACGAATTATTTGTGATTTATTAACACTTCTATTCATTATTAATTTTATGAATAATTTATATAGGCCTATCTAGATAAGTGTTATTATGAATTTTCAATTATTTAGTAAGACTTCCAATAAATAATTATGAATATTTAATATACAGTTAAGTGCTACTAACTGGACAATCTAAATTATTAATTAACTTTAAAGCATACGAAATATCTGCAGGCTTCATTAGTCACATGTGGGGCGCTTTTAATCACCATAAATTCGTATTGCAGCAGTCAACAACAGTGATTGGTCGAATTTGCTTGAGACAGTAATGGACGATTGAATTCATCCTCCGTTCTACTCTAAGGTTTGGTAGACTCATCGTCGGGGAGGCGTTTCCACTTCAATTTGTCGGAGCAGAAAGAATTTTTCTTATTTCCTGAGCAAATTGTTGCTGTTGATGGTAGTAACACAACAAGGAATACATCCTAAATATAAATTAAATGTTACTGAAACAAAATTCGTTTAGCAAATCATTTATAACAAAAGATACTATTCATTATCGGTTGAACTATAACACTTTTGAAAATGGATTTTTTTACAGTGTATTTATAAAAAAAAAATCCTTAAAATCACATTTGAAAGGATCGCTGATTTACAGGCATTTTACAGTACAGATTTTTAAATTGATTACCAGCAATTTAAGTGTCTATATAAACGGATGCTGGAAAGGTACTATTTACATGTTTGCTAATCGACAGGTACAATTGTTTTCTCGTTCAGACTTTTTTGTTTTGTTTTAAGTTACTCACATGCTTTAATATACAAATTAAACAATTTAATTAGCTCATGACAAGCAATATACCGTATTAGGTTTAAATAACAAATTTAAATATTTTTGTTAATAAATATTGTTGCGATGGAGTTTGTAGGTCTGTAATAAGAATGTGTTGCCACATTAGTCGAAGTCACAAAACAACTGCATAATTTTCACATTAATTATTTAGTAAAAATTAAACGACTTAACACATTTAGCAAAAACAATGAATGCTATATATATAATTTGTAACTGCTGTGGTCTTTTCATTTGAAAATTGTCGATAAAAAGAGAACAGAGAGCTCTAAATTTGTCTAAGCAAATACTCACAAGAAGGTAGGCATATATTTATGGTTTTATACGTGTCTTCTGTTCATACAGTCATGGTACATTATATAGGCCAGCCGTCTCGAAAGACGATGCTATACGCCATGAACGATGGCGTGCCTGGGCAGTGAATTTGGAGATCCTGGGTTGCCCATGCGTCAGAATCCCCCTCTATTTCCATCACTGGTGGGG